>NC_143394.1:21622822-21927096 GCF_980474605.1 Leiobunum rupestre | reverse complement strand
AACCACACTAAGAAAATAAATATAAATTTTTAATTAATTCCAGCTCCAAAATCCATTTATCTGGCAGATTGCCGTGTTGAAATGCCAAATTTTGGTAAATTTCTTCAGTCAAACAGGGTTTTGAAAAAACATTGACACTAGCAATTGATTAACAAATCAATAAACTTGAATAATTATTGATATAAATAAGCCTGGCAGCTCTGTTTTGTTAACCAGACTAAGAAAGTAAATATAAATTTTGAATTAATTCTTAAGAATAACGAATATTTCCAGCTCCAAAATCCATTTATCTGGCAGATTGCCGTGTTGAAATGCCAAATTTTGGTAAATTTCTTCAGTCAAACATGGTTTTGAAGAGACATTCAAACTAGCAATTGATTAACAAATCAATAAACTTGATTAATTATTGATATAAATAAGCCTGGCAGCTCTGTTTTGTTAACCACACTAAGAAAATTAATATAAATTTTGAATTAATTCCAGCTCCAAAATCCATTTATCTTGCAGATTGCCGTGTTGAAATGCCAAATTTTGGTAAATTTCTTCAGTCAAACAGGGTTTTGAAAAAACATTGACACTAGCAATTGATTAACAAATCAATAAACTTGAATAATTATTGATATAAATAAGCCTGGCAGCTCTGTTTTGTTAATCACACTAAAAAAATAAATATAAATTTTGAATTAATTCCAGCTCCAAAATCAATTTATCTTGCAGATTGCCGTGTTGAAATGCCAAATTTTGGTAAATTTCTTCAGTCTAACAGGGTTTTGAAGAAACATTGACACTAGCAATTGATTAACAAATCAATAAACTTGATTAATTATTGATATAAATAAGCCTGGCAGCTCTGTTTTGTTAACCACACTAAGAAAATAAATATAAATTTTGAATTAATTCCAGCTCCAAAATCAATTTATCTTGCAGATTGCCGTGTTGAAATGCCAAATTTTGGTAAATTTCTTCAGTCAAACAGGGTTTTGAAAAAACATTGACACTAGCAATTGATTAACAAATCAATAAACTTGAATAATTATTGATATAAATAAGCCTGGCAGCTCTGTTTTGTTAACCAGACTAAGAAAGTAAATATAAATTTTGAATTAATTCTTAAGAATAACGAATATTTCCAGCTCCAAAATCCATTTATCTGGCAGATTGCCGTGTTGAAATGCCAAATTTTGGTAAATTTCTTCAGTCAAACATGGTTTTGAAGAAACATTGACACTAGCAATTGATTAACAAATCAATAAACTTGAATAATTATTGATATAAATAAGCCTGGCAGCTCTGTTTTGTTAACCACACTAAAAAAATAAATATAAATTTTGAATTAATTCCAGCTCCAAAATCAATTTATCTTGCAGATTGCCGTGTTGAAATGCCAAATTTTGGTAAATTTCTTCAGTCTAACAGGGTTTTGAAGAAACATTGACACTAGCAATTGATTAACAAATCAATAAACTTGATTAATTATTGATATAAATAAGCCTGGCAGCTCTATTTTGTTAACCACACTAAGAAAATAAATATAAATTTTGAATTAATTCCAGCTCCAAAATCCATTTATCTGGCAGATTGCCGTGTTGAAATGCCAAATTTTGTAAATTTCTTCAGTCAAACAGGGTTTTGAAAAAACATTGACACTAGCAATTGATTAACAAATCAATAAACTTGAATAATTATTGATATAAATAAGCCTGGCAGCTCTGTTTTGTTAATCACACTAAGAAAATAAATATAAATTTTGAATTAATTCCAGCTCCAAAATCAATTTATCTTGCAGATTGCCGTGTTGAAATGCCAAATTTTGATAAATTTCTTCAGTCAAACAGGGTTTTGAAAAAACATTCAAACTAGCAATTGATTAACAAATCAATAAACTTGATTAATTATTGATATAAATAAGCCTGGCAGCTATGTTTTGTTAACCACACTAAGAAAATTAATATAAATTTTGAATTAATTCCAGCTCCAAAATCCATTTATCTTGCAGATTGCCGTGTTGAAATGCCAAATTTTGGTAAATTTATTCAGTCAAACAGGGTTTTGAAAAAACATTGACACTAGCAATTGATTAACAAATCAATAAACTTGAATAATTATTGATATAAATAAGCCTGGCAGCTCTGTTTTGTTAATCACACTAAAAAAATAAATATAAATTTTGAATTAATTCCAGCTCCAAAATCCATTTATCTGGCAGATTGCCGTGTTGAAATGCCAAATTTTGGTAAATTTCTTCAGTCAAACAGGGTTTTGAAAAAACATTGACACTAGCAATTGATTAACAAATCAATAAACTTGAATAATTATTGATATAAATAAGCCTGGCAGCTCTGTTTTGTTAACCAGACTAAGAAAGTAAATATAAATTTTGAATTAATTCTTAAGAATAACGAATATTTCCAGCTCCAAAATCCATTTATCTGGCAGATTGCCGTGTTGAAATGCCAAATTTTGGTAAATTTCTTCAGTCAAACATGGTTTTGAAGAGACATTCAAACTAGCAATTGATTAACAAATCAATAAACTTGATTAATTATTGATATAAATAAGCCTGGCAGCTCTGTTTTGTTAACCACACTAAGAAAATAAATATAAATTTTGAATTAATTCCAGCTCCAAAATCAATTTATCTTGCAGATTGCCGTGTTGAAATGCCAAATTTTGGTAAATTTCTTCAGTCAAACAGGGTTTTGAAAAAACATTGACACTAGCAATTGATTAACAAATCAATAAACTTGAATAATTATTGATATAAATAAACCTGGCAGCTCTGTTTTGTTAATCACACTAAGAAAATAAATATAAATTTTGAATTAATTCCAGCTCCAAAATCAATTTATCTTGCAGATTGCCGTGTTGAAATGCCAAATTTTGGTAAATTTCTTCAATCAAACAGGGTTTTGAAAAAACATTGACACTAGCAATTGATTAACAAATCAATAAACTTGAATAATTATTGATATAAATAAGCCTGGCAGCTCTGTTTTGTTAACCAGACTAAGAAAGTAAATATAAATTTTGAATTAATTCTTAAGAATAACGAATATTTCCAGCTCCAAAATCCATTTATCTGGCAGATTGCCGTGTTGAAATGCCAAATTTTGGTAAATTTCTTCAGTCAAACATGGTTTTGAAGAAACATTGACACTAGCAATTGATTAACAAATCAATAAACTTGAATAATTATTGATATAAATAAGCCTGGCAGCTCTGTTTTGTTAACCACACTAAAAAAATAAATATAAATTTTGAATTAATTCCAGCTCCAAAATCAATTTATCTTGCAGATTGCCGTGTTGAAATGCCAAATTTTGGTAAATTTCTTCAGTCTAACAGGGTTTTGAAGAAACATTGACACTAGCAATTGATTAACAAATCAATAAACTTGATTAATTATTGATATAAATAAGCCTGGCAGCTCTATTTTGTTAACCACACTAAGAAAATAAATATAAATTTTTAATTAATTCCAGCTCCAAAATCCATTTATCTGGCAGATTGCCGTGTTGAAATGCCAAATTTTGGTAAATTTCTTCAGTCAAACAGGGTTTTGAAAAAACATTGACACTAGCAATTGATTAACAAATCAATAAACTTGAATAATTATTGATATAAATAAGCCTGGCAGCTCTGTTTTGTTAACCAGACTAAGAAAGTAAATATAAATTTTGAATTAATTCTTAAGAATAACGAATATTTCCAGCTCCAAAATCCATTTATCTTGCAGATTGCCGTGTTGAAATGCCAAATTTTGGTAAATTTCTTCAGTCAAACAGGGTTTTGAAAAAACATTGACACTAGCAATTGATTAACAAATCAATAAACTTGAATAATTATTGATATAAATAAGCCTGGCAGCTCTGTTTTGTTAATCACACTAAAAAAATAAATATAAATTTTGAATTAATTCCAGCTCCAAAATCAATTTATCTTGCAGATTGCCGTGTTGAAATGCCAAATTTTGGTAAATTTCTTCAGTCTAACAGGGTTTTGAAGAAACATTGACACTAGCAATTGATTAACAAATCAATAAACTTGATTAATTATTGATATAAATAAGCCTGGCAGCTCTGTTTTGTTAACCACACTAAGAAAATAAATATAAATTTTGAATTAATTCCAGCTCCAAAATCAATTAATCTTGCAGATTGCCGTGTTGAAATGCCAAATTTTGGTAAATTCCTTCAGTCAAACAGGGTTTTGAAAAAACATTGACACTAGCAATTGATTAACAAATCAATAAACTTGAATAATTATTGATATAAATAAGCCTGGCAGCTCTGTTTTGTTAACCAGACTAAGAAAGTAAATATAAATTTTGAATTAATTCTTAAGAATAACGAATATTTCCAGCTCCAAAATCCATTTATCTGGCAGATTGCCGTGTTGAAATGCCAAATTTTGGTAAATTTCTTCAGTCAAACATGGTTTTGAAGAAACATTGACACTAGCAATTGATTAACAAATCAATAAACTTGAATAATTATTGATATAAATAAGCCTGGCAGCTCTGTTTTGTTAACCACACTAAAAAAATAAATATAAATTTTGAATTAATTCCAGCTCCAAAATCAATTTATCTTGCAGATTGCCGTGTTGAAATGCCAAATTTTGGTAAATTTCTTCAGTCTAACAAGGTTTTGAAGAAACATTGACACTAGCAATTGATTAACAAATCAATAAACTTGATTAATTATTGATATAAATAAGCCTGGCAGCTCTATTTTGTTAACCACACTAAGAAAATAAATATAAATTTTGAATTAATTCCAGCTCCAAAATCCATTTATCTGGCAGATTGCCGTGTTGAAATGCCAAATTTTGGTAAATTTCTTCAGTCAAACAGGGTTTTGAAAAAACATTGACACTAGCAATTGATTAACAAATCAATAAACTTGAATAATTATTGATATAAATAAGCCTGGCAGCTCTGTTTTGTTAACCAGACTAAGAAAGTAAATATAAATTTTGAATTAATTCTTAAGAATAACGAATATTTCCAGCTCCAAAATCCATTTATCTGGCAGATTGCCGTGTTGAAATGCCAAATTTTGGTAAATTTCTTCAGTCAAACATGGTTTTGAAGAGACATTCAAACTAGCAATTGATTAACAAATCAATAAACTTGATTAATTATTGATATAAATAAGCCTGGCAGCTATGTTTTGTTAACCACACTAAGAAAATTAATATAAATTTTGAATTAATTCCAGCTCCAAAATCCATTTATCTTGCAGATTGCCGTGTTGAAATGCCAAATTTTGGTAAATTTCTTCAGTCAAACAGGGTTTTGAAAAAACATTGACACTAGCAATTGATTAACAAATCAATAAACTTGAATAATTATTGATATAAATAAGCCTGGCAGCTCTGTTTTGTTAATCACACTAAAAAAATAAATATAAATTTTGAATTAATTCCAGCTCCAAAATCCATTTATCTGGCAGATTGCCGTGTTGAAATGCCAAATTTTGGTAAATTTCTTCAGTCAAACAGGGTTTTGAAAAAACATTGACACTAGCAATTGATTAACAAATCAATAAACTTGAATAATTATTGATATAAATAAGCCTGGCAGCTCTGTTTTGTTAACCAGACTAAGAAAGTAAATATAAATTTTGAATTAATTCTTAAGAATAACGAATATTTCCAGCTCCAAAATCCATTTATCTGGCAGATTGCCGTGTTGAAATGCCAAATTTTGGTAAATTTCTTCAGTCAAACATGGTTTTGAAGAGACATTCAAACTAGCAATTGATTAACAAATCAATAAACTTGATTAATTATTGATATAAATAAGCCTGGCAGCTCTGTTTTGTTAACCACACTAAGAAAATTAATATAAATTTTGAATTAATTCCAGCTCCAAAATCCATTTATCTTGCAGATTGCCGTGTTGAAATGCCAAATTTTGGTAAATTTCTTCAGTCAAACAGGGTTTTGAAAAAACATTGACACTAGCAATTGATTAACAAATCAATAAACTTGATTAATTATTGATATAAATAAGCCTGGCAGCTCTGTTTTGTTAACCACACTAAGAAAATAAATATAAATTTTGAATTAATTCCAGCTCCAAAATCAATTTATCTTGCAGATTGCCGTGTTGAAATGCCAAATTTTGGTAAATTTCTTCAGTCAAACAGGGTTTTGAAAAAACATTGACACTAGCAATTGATTAACAAATCAATAAACTTGAATAATTATTGATATAAATAAGCCTGGCAGCTCTGTTTTGTTAACCAGACTAAGAAAGTAAATATAAATTTTGAATTAATTCTTAAGAATAACGAATATTTCCAGCTCCAAAATCCATTTATCTGGCAGATTGCCGTGTTGAAATGCCAAATTTTGGTAAATTTCTTCAGTCAAACATGGTTTTGAAGAGACATTCAAACTAGCAATTGATTAACAAATCAATAAACTTGATTAATTATTGATATAAATAAGCCTGGCAGCTCTGTTTTGTTAACCACACTAAGAAAATAAATATAAATTTTGAATTAATTCCAGCTCCAAAATCTATTTATCTTGCAGATTGCCGTGTTGAAATGCCAAATTTTGGTAAATTTCTTCAGTCAAACAGGGTTTTGAAAAAACATTGACACTAGCAATTGATTAACAAATCAATAAACTTGAATAATTATTGATATAAATAAGCCTGGCAGCTCTGTTTTGTTAATCACACTAAGAAAATAAATATAAATTTTGAATTAATTCCAGCTCCAAAATCAATTTATCTTGCAGATTGCCGTGTTGAAATGCCAAATTTTGGTAAATTTCTTCAGTCTAACAGGGTTTTGAAGAAACATTGACACTAGCAATTGATTAACAAATCAATAAACTTGATTAATTATTGATATAAATAAGCCTGGCAGCTCTGTTTTGTTAACCACACTAAGAAAATAAATATAAATTTTGAATTAATTCCAGCTCCAAAATCAATTTATCTTGCAGATTGCCGTGTTGAAATGCCAAATTTTGGTAAATTTCTTCAGTCAAACAGGGTTTTGAAAAAACATTGACACTAGCATTTGATTAACAAATCAATAAACTTGAATAATTATTGATATAAATAAGCCTGGCAGCTCTGTTTTGTTAACCAGACTAAGAAAGTAAATATAAATTTTGAATTAATTCTTAATAATAACGAATATTTCCAGCTCCAAAATCCATTTATCTTGCAGATTGCCGTGTTGAAATGCCAAATTTTGGTAAATTTCTTCAGTCAAACAGGGTTTTGAAAAAACATTGACACTAGCAATTGATTAACAAATCAATAAACTTGAATAATTATTGATATAAATAAGCCTGGCAGCTCTGTTTTGTTAACCAGACTAAGAAAGTAAATATAAATTTTGAATTAATTCTTAAGAATAACGAATATTTCCAGCTCCAAAATCCATTTATCTGGCAGATTGCCGTGTTGAAATGCCAAATTTTGGTAAATTTCTTCAGTCAAACATGGTTTTGAAGAAACATTGACACTAGCAATTGATTAACAAATCAATAAACTTGAATAATTATTGATATAAATAAGCCTGGCAGCTCTGTTTTGTTAACCACACTAAGAAAATAAATATAAATTTTGAATTAATTCCAGCTCCAAAATCAATTTATCTTGCAGATTGCCGTGTTGAAATGCCAAATTTTGGTAAATTTCTTCAGTCTAACAGGGTTTTGAAGAAACATTGACACTAGCAATTGATTAACAAATCAATAAACTTGATTAATTATTGATATAAATAAGCCTGGCAGCTCTATTTTGTTAACCACACTAAGAAAATAAATATAAATTTTGAATTAATTCTTAAGAATAACGAATATTTCCAGCTCCAAAATCCATTTATCTGGCAGATTGCCGTGTTGAAATGCCAAATTTTGGTAAATTTCTTCAGTCAAACATGGTTTTGAAGAAACATTGACACTAGCAATTGATTAACAAATCAATAAACTTGAATAATTATTGATATAAATAAGCCTGGCAGCTCTGTTTTGTTAACCACACTAAAAAAATAAATATAAATTTTGAATTAATTCCAGCTCCAAAATCAATTTATCTTGCAGATTGCCGTGTTGAAATGCCAAATTTTGGTAAATTTCTTCAGTCTAACAGGGTTTTGAAGAAACATTGACACTAGCAATTGATTAACAAATCAATAAACTTGATTAATTATTGATATAAATAAGCCTGGCAGCTCTATTTTGTTAACCACACTAAGAAAATAAATATAAATTTTGAATTAATTCCAGCTCCAAAATCCATTTATCTGGCAGATTGCCGTGTTGAAATGCCAAATTTTGGTAAATTTCTTCAGTCAAACAGGGTTTTGAAAAAACATTGACACTAGCAATTGATTAACAAATCAATAAACTTGAATAATTATTGATATAAATAAGCCTGGCAGCTCTGTTTTGTTAATCACACTAAGAAAATAAATATAAATTTTGAATTAATTCCAGCTCCAAAATCCATTTAAATGGCAGATTGCCGTGTTGAAATGCCAAATTTTGGTAAATTTCTCCAGTCAAACAGGGTTTTGAAGAAACATTGACATTAGCAATTGATTAACAAATCAATAAACTTGAATAATTATTGATATAAATAAGCCTGGCAGCTCTGTTTTGTTATTCACACTAAGAAAATAAATATAAATTTTGAATTAATTCCAGCTCCAAAATCCATTTAAATGGCAGATTGCCGTGTTGAAATGCCAAATTTTGGTAAATTTCTTCAGTCAAACAGGGTTTTGAAGAAACATTGACATTAGCAATTGATTAACAAATCAATAAACTTGAATAATTATTGATATAAATAAGCCTGGCAGCTCTGTTTTGTTAATCACACTAAGAAAATAAATATAAATTTTGAATTAATTCCAGCTCCAAAATCCATTTATCTTGCAGATTGCCGTGTTGAAATGCCAAATTTTGGTAAATTTCTTCAGTCAAACAGGGTTTTGAAAAAACATTGACACTAGCAATTGATTAACAAATCAATAAACTTGAATAATTATTGATATAAATAAGCCTGGCAGCTCTGTTTTGTTAATCACACTAAAAAAATAAATATAAATTTTGAATTAATTCCAGCTCCAAAATCAATTTATCTTGCAGATTGCCGTGTTGAAATGCCAAATTTTGGTAAATTTCTTCAGTCTAACAGGGTTTTGAAGAAACATTGACACTAGCAATTGATTAACAAATCAATAAACTTGATTAATTATTGATATAAATAAGCCTGGCAGCTTTGTTTTGTTAACCACACTAAGAAAATAAATATAAATTTTGAATTAATTCCAGCTCCAAAATCAATTTATCTTGCAGATTGCCGTGTTGAAATGCCAAATTTTGGTAAATTTCTTCAGTCAAACAGGGTTTTGAAAAAACATTGACACTAGCAATTGATTAACAAATCAATAAACTTGAATAATTATTGATATAAATAAGCCTGGCAGCTCTGTTTTGTTAACCAGACTAAGAAAGTAAATATAAATTTTGAATTAATTCTTAAGAATAACGAATATTTCCAGCTCCAAAATCCATTTATCTGGCAGATTGCCGTGTTGAAATGCCAAATTTTGGTAAATTTCTTCAGTCAAACATGGTTTTGAAGAGACATTCAAACTAGCAATTGATTAACAAATCAATAAACTTGATTAATTATTGATATAAATAAGCCTGGCAGCTCTGTTTTGTTAACCACACTAAGAAAATAAATATAAATTTTGAATTAATTCCAGCTCCAAAATCAATTTATCTTGCAGATTGCCGTGTTGAAATGCCAAATTTTGGTAAATTTCTTCAGTCTAACAGGGTTTTGAAGAAACATTGACACTAGCAATTGATTAACAAATCAATAAACTTGATTAATTATTGATATAAATAAGCCTGGCAGCTCTATTTTGTTAACCACACTAAGAAAATAAATATAAATTTTGAATTAATTCCAGCTCCAAAATCCATTTATCTGGCAGATTGCCGTGTTGAAATGCCAAATTTTGGTAAATTTCTTCAGTCAAACAGGGTTTTGAAAAAACATTGACACTAGCAATTGATTAACAAATCAATAAACTTGAATAATTATTGATATAAATAAGCCTGGCAGCTCTGTTTTGTTAATCACACTAAGAAAATAAATATAAATTTTGAATTAATTCCAGCTCCAAAATCCATTTAAATGGCAGATTGCCGTGTTGAAATGCCAAATTTTGGTAAATTTCTCCAGTCAAACAGGGTTTTGAAGAAACATTGACATTAGCAATTGATTAACAAATCAATAAACTTAAATAATTATTGATATAAATAAGCCTGGCAGCTCTGTTTTGTTATTCACACTAAGAAAATAAATATAAATTTTGAATTAATTCCAGCTCCAAAATCCATTTAAATGGCAGATTGCCGTGTTGAAATGCCAAATTTTGGTAAATTTCTTCAGTCAAACAGGGTTTTGAAGAAACATTGACATTAGCAATTGATTAACAAATCAATAAACTTGAATAATTATTGATATAAATAAGCCTGGCAGCTCTGTTTTGTTAATCACACTAAGAAAATAAATATAAATTTTGAATTAATTCCAGCTCCAAAATCCATTTATCTTGCAGATTGCCGTGTTGAAATGCCAAATTTTGGTAAATTTCTTCAGTCAAACAGGGTTTTGAAAAAACATTGACACTAGCAATTGATTAACAAATCAATAAACTTGAATAATTATTGATATAAATAAGCCTGGCAGCTCTGTTTTGTTAATCACACTAAAAAAATAAATATAAATTTTGAATTAATTCCAGCTCCAAAATCAATTTATCTTGCAGATTGCCGTGTTGAAATGCCAAATTTTGGTAAATTTCTTCAGTCTAACAGGGTTTTGAAGAAACATTGACACTAGCAATTGATTAACAAATCAATAAACTTGATTAATTATTGATATAAATAAGCCTGGCAGCTTTGTTTTGTTAACCACACTAAGAAAATAAATATAAATTTTGAATTAATTCCAGCTCCAAAATCAATTTATCTTGCAGATTGCCGTGTTGAAATGCCAAATTTTGGTAAATTTCTTCAGTCAAACAGGGTTTTGAAAAAACATTGACACTAGCAATTGATTAACAAATCAATAAACTTGAATAATTATTGATATAAATAAGCCTGGCAGCTCTGTTTTGTTAACCAGACTAAGAAAGTAAATATAAATTTTGAATTAATTCTTAAGAATAACGAATATTTCCAGCTCCAAAATCCATTTATCTGGCAGATTGCCGTGTTGAAATGCCAAATTTTGGTAAATTTCTTCAGTCAAACATGGTTTTGAAGAGACATTCAAACTAGCAATTGATTAACAAATCAATAAACTTGATTAATTATTGATATAAATAAGCCTGGCAGCTCTGTTTTGTTAACCACACTAAGAAAATAAATATAAATTTTGAATTAATTCCAGCTCCAAAATCCATTTATCTTGCAGATTGCCGTGTTGAAATGCCAAATTTTGGTAAATTTCTTCAGTCAAACAGGGTTTTGAAAAAACATTGACACTAGCAATTGATTAACAAATCAATAAACTTGAATAATTATTGATATAAATAAGCCTGGCAGCTCTGTTTTGTTAATCACACTAAGAAAATAAATATAAATTTTGAATTAATTCCAGCTCCAAAATCAATTTATCTTGCAGATTGCCGTGTTGAAATGCCAAATTTTGGTAAATTTCTTCAGTCTAACAGGGTTTTGAAGAAACATTGACACTAGCAATTGATTAACAAATCAATAAACTTGATTAATTATTGATATAAATAAGCCTGGCAGCTCTGTTTTGTTAACCACACTAAGAAAATAAATATAAATTTTGAATTAATTCCAGCTCCAAAATCAATTTATCTTGCAGATTGCCGTGTTGAAATGCCAAATTTTGGTAAATTTCTTCAGTCAAACAGGGTTTTGAAAAAACATTGACACTAGCATTTGATTAACAAATCAATAAACTTGAATAATTATTGATATAAATAAGCCTGGCAGCTCTGTTTTGTTAACCAGACTAAGAAAGTAAATATAAATTTTGAATTAATTCTTAATAATAACGAATATTTCCAGCTCCAAAATCCATTTATCTTGCAGATTGCCGTGTTGAAATGCCAAATTTTGGTAAATTTCTTCAGTCAAACAGGGTTTTGAAAAAACATTGACACTAGCAATTGATTAACAAATCAATAAACTTGAATAATTATTGATATAAATAAGCCTGGCAGCTCTGTTTTGTTAACCAGACTAAGAAAGTAAATATAAATTTTGAATTAATTCTTAAGAATAACGAATATTTCCAGCTCCAAAATCCATTTATCTGGCAGATTGCCGTGTTGAAATGCCAAATTTTGGTAAATTTCTTCAGTCAAACATGGTTTTGAAGAAACATTGACACTAGCAATTGATTAACAAATCAATAAACTTGAATAATTATTGATATAAATAAGCCTGGCAGCTCTGTTTTGTTAACCACACTAAGAAAATAAATATAAATTTTGAATTAATTCCAGTTCCAAAATCAATTTATCTTGCAGATTGCCGTGTTGAAATGCCAAATTTTGGTAAATTTCTTCAGTCTAACAGGGTTTTGAAGAAACATTGACACTAGCAATTGATTAACAAATCAATAAACTTGATTAATTATTGATATAAATAAGCCTGGCAGCTCTATTTTGTTAACCACACTAAGAAAATAAATATAAATTTTGAATTAATTCTTAAGAATAACGAATATTTCCAGCTCCAAAATCCATTTATCTGGCAGATTGCCGTGTTGAAATGCCAAATTTTGGTAAATTTCTTCAGTCAAACATGGTTTTGAAGAAACATTGACACTAGCAATTGATTAACAAATCAATAAACTTGAATAATTATTGATATAAATAAGCCTGGCAGCTCTGTTTTGTTAACCACACTAAAAAAATAAATATAAATTTTGAATTAATTCCAGCTCCAAAATCAATTTATCTTGCAGATTGCCGTGTTGAAATGCCAAATTTTGGTAAATTTCTTCAGTCTAACAGGGTTTTGAAGAAACATTGACACTAGCAATTGATTAACAAATCAATAAACTTGATTAATTATTGATATAAATAAGCCTGGCAGCTCTATTTTGTTAACCACACTAAGAAAATAAATATAAATTTTGAATTAATTCCAGCTCCAAAATCCATTTATCTGGCAGATTGCCGTGTTGAAATGCCAAATTTTGGTAAATTTCTTCAGTCAAACAGGGTTTTGAAAAAACATTGACACTAGCAATTGATTAACAAATCAATAAACTTGAATAATTATTGATATAAATAAGCCTGGCAGCTCTGTTTTGTTAATCACACTAAGAAAATAAATATAAATTTTGAATTAATTCCAGCTCCAAAATCCATTTAAATGGCAGATTGCCGTGTTGAAATGCCAAATTTTGGTAAATTTCTTCAGTCAAACAGGGTTTTGAAGAAACATTGACATTAGCAATTGATTAACAAATCAATAAACTTGAATAATTATTGATATAAATAAGCCTGGCAGCTCTGTTTTGTTATTCACACTAAGAAAATAAATATAAATTTTGAATTAATTCCAGCTCCAAAATCCATTTAAATGGCAGATTGCCGTGTTGAAATGCCAAATTTTGGTAAATTTCTTCAGTCAAACAGGGTTTTGAAGAAACATTGACATTAGCAATTGATTAACAAATCAATAAACTTGAATAATTATTGATATAAATAAGCCTGGCAGCTCTGTTTTGTTAATCACACTAAGAAAATAAATATAAATTTTGAATTAATTCCAGCTCCAAAATCCATTTATCTTGCAGATTGCCGTGTTGAAATGCCAAATTTTGGTAAATTTCTTCAGTCAAACAGGGTTTTGAAAAAACATTGACACTAGCAATTGATTAACAAATCAATAAACTTGAATAATTATTGATATAAATAAGCCTGGCAGCTCTGTTTTGTTAATCACACTAAAAAAATAAATATAAATTTTGAATTAATTCCAGCTCCAAAATCAATTTATCTTGCAGATTGCCGTGTTGAAATGCCAAATTTTGGTAAATTTCTTCAGTCTAACAGGGTTTTGAAGAAACATTGACACTAGCAATTGATTAACAAATCAATAAACTTGATTAATTATTGATATAAATAAGCCTGGCAGCTTTGTTTTGTTAACCACACTAAGAAAATAAATATAAATTTTGAATTAATTCCAGCTCCAAAATCAATTTATCTTGCAGATTGCCGTGTTGAAATGCCAAATTTTGGTAAATTTCTTCAGTCAAACATGGTTTTGAAGAGACATTCAAACTAGCAATTGATTAACAAATCAATAAACTTGATTAATTATTGATATAAATAAGCCTGGCAGCTCTGTTTTGTTAACCACACTAAGAAAATAAATATAAATTTTGAATTAATTCCAGCTCCAAAATCCATTTATCTTGCAGATTGCCGTGTTGAAATGCCAAATTTTGGTAAATTTCTTCAGTCAAACAGGGTTTTGAAAAAACATTGACACTAGCAATTGATTAACAAATCAATAAACTTGATTAATTATTGATATAAATAAGCCTGGCAGCTCTGTTATGTTAACCACACTAAGAAAATAAATATAAATTTTGAATTAATTCCAGCTCCAAAATCCATTTATCTTGCAGATTGCCGTGTTGAAATGCCAAATTTTGGTAAATTTCTTCAGTCAAACAGGGTTTTGAAAAAACATTGACACTAGCAATTGATTAACAAATCAATAAACTTGAATAATTATTGATATAAATAAGCCTGGCAGCTCTGTTTTGTTAATCACACTAAGAAAATAAATATAAATTTTGAATTAATTCCAGCTCCAAAATCAATTTATCTTGCAGATTGCCGTGTTGAAATGCCAAATTTTGGTAAATTTCTTCAGTCTAACAGGGTTTTGAAGAAACATTGACACTAGCAATTGATTAACAAATCAATAAACTTGATTAATTATTGATATAAATAAGCCTGGCAGCTCTGTTTTGTTAACCACACTAAGAAAATAAATATAAATTTTGAATTAATTCCAGCTCCAAAATCAATTTATCTTGCAGATTGCCGTGTTGAAATGCCAAATTTTGGTAAATTTCTTCAGTCAAACAGGGTTTTGAAAAAACATTGACACTAGCATTTGATTAACAAATCAATAAACTTGAATAATTATTGATATAAATAAGCCTGGCAGCTCTGTTTTGTTAACCAGACTAAGAAAGTAAATATAAATTTTGAATTAATTCTTAATAATAACGAATATTTCCAGCTCCAAAATCCATTTATCTTGCAGATTGCCGTGTTGAAATGCCAAATTTTGGTAAATTTCTTCAGTCAAACAGGGTTTTGAAAAAACATTGACACTAGCAATTGATTAACAAATCAATAAACTTGAATAATTATTGATATAAATAAGCCTGGCAGCTCTGTTTTGTTAACCAGACTAAGAAAGTAAATATAAATTTTGAATTAATTCTTAAGAATAACGAATATTTCCAGCTCCAAAATCCATTTATCTGGCAGATTGCCGTGTTGAAATGCCAAATTTTGGTAAATTTCTTCAGTCAAACATGGTTTTGAAGAAACATTGACACTAGCAATTGATTAACAAATCAATAAACTTGATTAATTATTGATATAAATAAGCCTGGCAGCTCTGTTTTGTTAACCACACTAAGAAAATAAATATAAATTTTGAATTAATTCCAGCTCCAAAATCAATTTATCTTGCAGATTGCCGTGTTGAAATGCCAAATTTTGGTAAATTTCTTCAGTCTAACAGGGTTTTGAAGAAACATTGACACTAGCAATTGATTAACAAATCAATAAACTTGATTAATTATTGATATAAATAAGCCTGGCAGCTCTATTTTGTTAACCACACTAAGAAAATAAATATAAATTTTGAATTAATTCTTAAGAATAACGAATATTTCCAGCTCCAAAATCCATTTATCTGGCAGATTGCCGTGTTGAAATGCCAAATTTTGGTAAATTTCTTCAGTCAAACATGGTTTTGAAGAAACATTGACACTAGCAATTGATTAACAAATCAATAAACTTGAATAATTATTGATATAAATAAGCCTGGCAGCTCTGTTTTGTTAACCACACTAAAAAAATAAATATAAATTTTGAATTAATTCCAGCTCCAAAATCAATTTATCTTGCAGATTGCCGTGTTGAAATGCCAAATTTTGGTAAATTTCTTCAGTCTAACAGGGTTTTGAAGAAACATTGACACTAGCAATTGATTAACAAATCAATAAACTTGATTAATTATTGATATAAATAAGCCTGGCAGCTCTATTTTGTTAACCACACTAAGAAAATAAATATAAATTTTGAATTAATTCCAGCTCCAAAATCCATTTATCTGGCAGATTGCCGTGTTGAAATGCCAAATTTTGGTAAATTTCTTCAGTCAAACAGGGTTTTGAAAAAACATTGACACTAGCAATTGATTAACAAATCAATAAACTTGAATAATTATTGATATAAATAAGCCTGGCAGCTCTGTTTTGTTAATCACACTAAGAAAATAAATATAAATTTTGAATTAATTCCAGCTCCAAAATCCATTTAAATGGCAGATTGCCGTGTTGAAATGCCAAATTTTGGTAAATTTCTTCAGTCAAACAGGGTTTTGAAGAAACATTGACATTAGCAATTGATTAACAAATCAATAAACTTGAATAATTATTGATATAAATAAGCCTGGCAGCTCTGTTTTGTTATTCACACTAAGAAAATAAATATAAATTTTGAATTAATTCCAGCTCCAAAATCCATTTAAATGGCAGATTGGCGTGTTGAAATGCCAAATTTTGGTAAATTTCTTCAGTCAAACAGGGTTTTGAAGAAACATTGACATTAGCAATTGATTAACAAATCAATAAACTTGAATAATTATTGATATAAATAAGCCTGGCAGCTCTGTTTTGTTAATCACACTAAGAAAATAAATATAAATTTTGAATTAATTCCAGCTCCAAAATCCATTTATCTTGCAGATTGCCGTGTTGAAATGCCAAATTTTGGTAAATTTCTTCAGTCAAACAGGGTTTTGAAAAAACATTGACACTAGCAATTGATTAACAAATCAATAAACTTGAATAATTATTGATATAAATAAGCCTGGCAGCTCTGTTTTGTTAACCACACTAAGAAAGTAAATATAAATTTTGAATAAATTCTTAATAATAACGAATATTTCCAGCTCCAAAATCCATTTATCTTTCAGATTGCCGTGTTGAAATGCCAAATTTTGGTAAATTTCTTCAGTCAAACATGGTTTTGAAGATACATTGACACTAGCAATTGATTAACAAATCAATAAACTTGAATAATTATTGATATAAATAAGCCTGGCAGCTCTGTTTTGTTAATCACACTAAGAAAATAAATATAAATTTTGAATTAATTCCAGCTCCAAAATCAATTTATCTTGCAGATTGCCGTGTTGAAATGCCAAATTTTGGTAAATTTCTTCAGTCTAACAGGGTTTTGAAGAAACATTGACACTAGCAATTGATTAACAAATCAATAAACTTGATTAATTATTGATATAAATAAGCCTGGCAGCTCTATTTTGTTAACCACACTAAGAAAATAAATATAAATTTTGAATTAATTCCAGCTCCAAAATCCATTTATCTGGCAGATTGCCGTGTTGAAATGCCAAATTTTGGTAAATTTCTTCAGTCAAACAGGGTTTTGAAGAAACATTGACATTAGCAATTGATTAACAAATCAATAAACTTGAATAATTATTGATATAAATAAGCCTGGCAGCTCTGTTTTGTTAATCACACTAAGAAAATAAATATAAATTTTGAATTAATTCCAGCTCCAAAATCCATTTATCTTGCAGATTGCCGTGTTGAAATGCCAAATTTTGGTAAATTTCTTCAGTCAAACAGGGTTTTGAAAAAACATTGACACTAGCAATTGATTAACAAATCAATAAACTTGAATAATTATTGATATAAATAAGCCTGGCAGCTCTGTTTTGTTAACCACACTAAGAAAGTAAATATAAATTTTGAATAAATTCTTAATAATAACGAATATTTCCAGCTCCAAAATCCATTTATCTTTCAGATTGCCGTGTTGAAATGCCAAATTTTGGTAAATTTCTTCAGTCAAACATGGTTTTGAAGATACATTGACACTAGCAATTGATTAACAAATCAATAAACTTGAATAATTATTGATATAAATAAGCCTGGCAGCTCTGTTTTGTTAATCACACTAAGAAAATAAATATAAATTTTGAATTAATTCCAGCTCCAAAATCAATTTATCTTGCAGATTGCCGTGTTGAAATGCCAAATTTTGGTAAATTTCTTCAGTCTAACAGGGTTTTGAAGAAACATTGACACTAGCAATTGATTAACAAATCAATAAACTTGATTAATTATTGATATAAATAAGCCTGGCAGCTCTATTTTGTTAACCACACTAAGAAAATAAATATAAATTTTGAATTAATTCCAGCTCCAAAATCCATTTATCTGGCAGATTGCCGTGTTGAAATGCCAAATTTTGGTAAATTTCTTCAGTCAAACAGGGTTTTGAAAAAACATTGACACTAGCAATTGATTAACAAATCAATAAACTTGAATAATTATTGATATAAATAAGCCTGGCAGCTCTGTTTTGTTAATCACACTAAGAAAATAAATATAAATTTTGAATTAATTCCAGCTCCAAAATCCATTTAAATGGCAGATTGCCGTGTTGAAATGCCAAATTTTGGTAAATTTCTTCAGTCAAACAGGGTTTTGAAGAAACATTGACATTAGCAATTGATTAACAAATCAATAAACTTGAATAATTATTGATATAAATAAGCCTGGCAGCTCTGTTTTGTTATTCACACTAAGAAAATAAATATAAATTTTGAATTAATTCCAGCTCCAAAATCCATTTAAATGGCAGATTGCCGTGTTGAAATGCCAAATTTTGGTAAATTTCTTCAGTCAAACAGGGTTTTGAAGAAACATTGACATTAGCAATTGATTAACAAATCAATAAACTTGAATAATTATTGATATAAATAAGCCTGGCAGCTCTGTTTTGTTAATCACACTAAGAAAATAAATATAAATTTTGAATTAATTCCAGCTCCAAAATCCATTTATCTTGCAGATTGCCGTGTTGAAATGCCAAATTTTGGTAAATTTCTTCAGTCAAACAGGGTTTTGAAAAAACATTGACACTAGCAATTGATTAACAAATCAATAAACTTGAATAATTATTGATATAAATAAGCCTGGCAGCTCTGTTTTGTTAACCACACTAAGAAAGTAAATATAAATTTTGAATAAATTCTTAATAATAACGAATATTTCCAGCTCCAAAATCCATTTATCTTTCAGATTGCCGTGTTGAAATGCCAAATTTTGGTAAATTTCTTCAGTCAAACATGGTTTTGAAGATACATTGACACTAGCAATTGATTAACAAATCAATAAACTTGAATAATTATTGATATAAATAAGCCTGGCAGCTCTGTTTTGTTAATCACACTAAGAAAATTTATATAAATTTTGAATTAATTCCAGCTCCAAAATCAATTTATCTTGCAGATTGCCGTGTTGAAATGCCAAATTTTGGTAAATTTCTTCAGTCAAACAGGGTTTTGAAAAAACATTGACACTAGCAATTGATTAACAAATCAATAAACTTGAATAATTATTGATATAAATAAGCCTGGCAGCTCTGTTTTCTTAACCAGACTAAGAAAGTAAATATAAATTTTGAATTAATTCTTAAGAATAACGAATATTTCCAGCTCCAAAATCCATTTATCTGCCAGATTGCCGTGTTGAAATGCCAAATTTTGGTAAATTTCTTCAGTCAAACATGGTTTTGAAGAAACATTGACACTAGCAATTGATTAACAAATCAATAAACTTGAATAATTATTGATATAAATAAGCCTGGCAGCTCTGTTTTGTTAACCACACTAAAAAAATAAATATAAATTTTGAATTAATTCCAGCTCCAAAATCAATTTATCTGGTAGATTCCCGTGTTGAAATGCCAAATTTTGGTAAATTTCTTCAGTCAAACATGGTTTTGAAGAAACATTGACACTAGCAATTGATTAACAAATCAATAAACTTGAATAATTATTGATATAAATAAGCCTGGCAGCTCTGTTTTGTTAACCAGACTAAGAAAGTAAATATAAATTTTGAATTAATTCTTAAGAATAACGAATATTTCCAGCTCCAAAATCCATTTATCTGGCAGATTGCCGTGTTGAAATGCCAAATTTTGGTAAATTTCTTCAGTCAAACATGGTTTTGAAGAAACATTGACACTAGCAATTGATTAACAAATCAATAAACTTGATTAATTATTGATATAAATAAGCCTGGCAGCTCTATTTTGTTAACCACACTAAGAAAATAAATATAAATTTTGAATTAATTCCAGCTCCAAAATCCATTTATCTGGCAGATTGCCGTGTTGAAATGCCAAATTTTGGTAAATTTCTTCAGTCAAACAGGGTTTTGAAAAAACATTGACACTAGCAATTGATTAACAAATCAATAAACTTGAATAATTATTGATATAAATAAGCCTGGCAGCTCTGTTTTGTTAACCAGACTAAGAAAGTAAATATAAATTTTGAATTAATTCTTAAGAATAACGAATATTTCCAGCTCCAAAATCCATTTATCTGGCAGATTGCCGTGTTGAAATGCCAAATTTTGGTAAATTTCTTCAGTCAAACATGGTTTTGAAGAAACATTGACACTAGCAATTGATTAACAAATCAATAAACTTGATTAATTATTGATATAAATAAGCCTGGCAGCTCTGTTTTGTTAATCACACTAAGAAAATAAATATAAATTTTGAATTAATTCCAGCTCCAAAATCAATTTATCTTGCAGATTGCCGTGTTGAAATGCCAAATTTTGGTAAATTTCTTCAGTCTAACAGGGTTTTGAAGAAACATTGACACTAGCAATTGATTAACAAATCAATAAACTTGATTAATTATTGATATAAATAAGCCTGGCAGCTCTATTTTGTTAAGCACACTAAGAAAATAAATATAAATTTTGAATTAATTCCAGCTCCAAAATCCATTTATCTGGCAGATTGCCGTGTTGAAATGCCAAATTTTGGTAAATTTCTTCAGTCAAACAGGGTTTTGAAAAAACATTGACACTAGCAATTGATTAACAAATCAATAAACTTGAATAATTATTGATATAAATAAGCCTGGCAGCTCTGTTTTGTTAACCAGACTAAGAAAGTAAATATAAATTTTGAATTAATTCTTAAGAATAACGAATATTTCCAGCTCCAAAATCCATTTATCTGGCAGATTGCCGTGTTGAAATGCCAAATTTTGGTAAATTTCTTCAGTCAAACATGGTTTTGAAGAGACATTGAAACTAGCAATTGATTAACAAATCAATAAACTTGATTAATTATTGATATAAATAAGCCTGGCAGCTCTGTTTTGTTAACCACACTAAGAAAATAAATATAAATTTTGAATTAATTCCAGCTCCAAAATCCATTTATCTTGCAGATTGCCGTGTTGAAATGCCAAATTTTGGTAAATTTCTTCAGTCTAACAGGGTTTTGAAGAAACATTGACACTAGCAATTGATTAACAAATCAATAAACTTGATTAATTATTGATATAAATAAGCCTGGCAGCTCTGTTTTGTTAACCACACTAAGAAAATAAATATAAATTTTGAATTAATTCCAGCTCCAAAATCAATTTATCTTGCAGATTGCCGTGTTGAAATGCCAAATTTTGGTAAATTTCTTCAGTCAAACAGGGTTTTGAAAAAACATTGACACTAGCATTTGATTAACAAATCAATAAACTTGAATAATTATTGATATAAATAAGCCTGGCAGCTCTGTTTTGTTAACCAGACTAAGAAAGTAAATATAAATTTTGAATTAATTCTTAATAATAACGAATATTTCCAGCTCCAAAATCCATTTATCTTTCAGATTGCCGTGTTGAAATGCCAAATTTTGGTAAATTTCTTCAGTCAAACATGGTTTTGAAGAAACATTGACACTAGCAATTGATTAACAAATCAATAAACTTGATTAATTATTGATATAAATAAGCCTGGCAGCTCTGTTTTGTTAACCACACTAAGAAAATAAATATAAATTTTGAATTAATTCCAGCTCCAAAATCAATTTATCTTGCAGATTGCCGTGTTGAAATGCCAAATTTTGGTAAATTTCTTCAGTCAAACAGGGTTTTGAAAAAACATTGACACTAGCAATTGATTAACAAATCAATAAACTTGAATAATTATTGATATAAATAAGCCTGGCAGCTCTGTTTTGTTAACCAGACTAAGAAAGTAAATATAAATTTTGAATTAATTCTTAAGAATAACGAATATTTCCAGCTCCAAAATCCATTTATCTGGCAGATTGCCGTGTTGAAATGCCAAATTTTGGTAAATTTCTTCAGTCAAACATGGTTTTGAAGAAACATTGACACTAGCAATTGATTAACAAATCAATAAACTTGAATAATTATTGATATAAATAAGCCTGGCAGCTCTGTTTTGTTAACCACACTAAGAAAGTAAATATAAATTTTGAATTAATTCTTAAGAATAACGAATATTTCCAGCTCCAAAAACCATTTATCTGGCAGATTGCCGTGTTGAAATGCCAAATTTTGGTAAATTTCTTCAGTCAAACAGGGTTTTGAAGAAACATTGACACTAGCAATTGATTAACAAATCAATAAACTTGATTAATTATTGATATAAATAAGCCTGGCAGCTCTGTTTTGTTAACCACACTAAGAAAATAAATATAAATTTTGAATTAATTCCAGCTCCAAAATCCATTTATCTGGCAGATTGCCGTGTTGAAATGCCAAATTTTGGTAAATTTCTTCAGTCAAACAGGGTTTTGAAAAAAAATTGACACTAGCAATTTATTAACAAATCAATAAACTTGAATAATTATTGATATAAATAAGCCTGGCAGCTCTGTTTTGTTAACCAGACTAAGAAAGTAAATATAAATTTTGAATAAATTCTTAATAATAACGAATATTTCCAGCTCCAAAATCCATTTATCTTTCAGATTGCCGTGTTGAAATGCCAAATTTTGGTAAATTTCTTCAGTCAAACATGGTTTTGAAGATACATTGACACTAGCAATTGATTAACAAATCAATAAACTTGAATAATTATTGATATAAATAAGCCTGGCAGCTCTGTTTTGTTAATCACACTAAGAAAATAAATATAAATTTTGAATTAATTCCAGCTCCAAAATCAATTTATCTTGCAGATTGCCGTGTTGAAATGCCAAATTATGGTAAATTTCTTCAGTCAAACAGGGTTTTGAAAAAACATTGACACTAGCAATTGATTAACAAATCAATAAACTTGAATAATTATTGATATAAATAAGCCTGGCAGCTCTGTTTTGTTAACCACACTAAGAAAGTAAATATAAATTTTGAATAAATTCTTAATAATAACGAATATTTCCAGCTCCAAAATCCATTTATCTTTCAGATTGCCGTGTTGAAATGCCAAATTTTGGTAAATTTCTTCAGTCAAACATGGTTTTGAAGATACATTGACACTAGCAATTGATTAACAAATCAATAAACTTGAATAATTATTGATATAAATAAGCCTGGCAGCTCTGTTTTGTTAATCACACTAAGAAAATAAATATAAATTTTGAATTAATTCCAGCTCCAAAATCAATTTATCTTGCAGATTGCCGTGTTGAAATGCCAAATTTTGGTAAATTTCTTCAGTCAAACAGGGTTTTGAAAAAACATTGACACTAGCAATTGATTAACAAATCAATAAACTTGAATAATTATTGATATAAATAAGCCTGGCAGCTCTGTTTTCTTAACCAGACTAAGAAAGTAAATATAAATTTTGAATTAATTCTTAAGAATAACGAATATTTCCAGCTCCAAAATCCATTTATCTGCCAGATTGCCGTGTTGAAATGCCAAATTTTGGTAAATTTCTTCAGTCAAACATGGTTTTGAAGAAACATTGACACTAGCAATTGATTAACAAATCAATAAACTTGAATAATTATTGATATAAATAAGCCTGGCAGCTCTGTTTTGTTAACCACACTAAAAAAATAAATATAAATTTTGAATTAATTCCAGCTCCAAAATCAATTTATCTGGTAGATTCCCGTGTTGAAATGCCAAATTTTGGTAAATTTCTTCAGTCAAACATGGTTTTGAAGAAACATTGACACTAGCAATTGATTAACAAATCAATAAACTTGAATAATTATTGATATAAATAAGCCTGGCAGCTCTGTTTTGTTAACCAGACTAAGAAAGTAAATATAAATTTTGAATTAATTCTTAAGAATAACGAATATTTCCAGCTCCAAAATCCATTTATCTGGCAGATTGCCGTGTTGAAATGCCAAATTTTGGTAAATTTCTTCAGTCAAACATGGTTTTGAAGAAACATTGACACTAGCAATTGATTAACAAATCAATAAACTTGATTAATTATTGATATAAATAAGCCTGGCAGCTCTATTTTGTTAACCACACTAAGAAAATAAATATAAATTTTGAATTAATTCCAGCTCCAAAATCCATTTATCTGGCAGATTGCCGTGTTGAAATGCCAAATTTTGGTAAATTTCTTCAGTCAAACAGGGTTTTGAAAAAACATTGACACTAGCAATTGATTAACAAATCAATAAACTTGAATAATTATTGATATAAATAAGCCTGGCAGCTCTGTTTTGTTAACCAGACTAAGAAAGTAAATATAAATTTTGAATTAATTCTTAAGAATAACGAATATTTCCAGCTCCAAAATCCATTTATCTGGCAGATTGCCGTGTTGAAATGCCAAATTTTGGTAAATTTCTTCAGTCAAACATGGTTTTGAAGAAACATTGACACTAGCAATTGATTAACAAATCAATAAACTTGATTAATTATTGATATAAATAAGCCTGGCAGCTCTGTTTTGTTAATCACACTAAGAAAATAAATATAAATTTTGAATTAATTCCAGCTCCAAAATCAATTTATCTTGCAGATTGCCGTGTTGAAATGCCAAATTTTGGTAAATTTCTTCAGTCTAACAGGGTTTTGAAGAAACATTGACACTAGCAATTGATTAACAAATCAATAAACTTGATTAATTATTGATATAAATAAGCCTGGCAGCTCTATTTTGTTAAGCACACTAAGAAAATAAATATAAATTTTGAATTAATTCCAGCTCCAAAATCCATTTATCTGGCAGATTGCCGTGTTGAAATGCCAAATTTTGGTAAATTTCTTCAGTCAAACAGGGTTTTGAAAAAACATTGACACTAGCAATTGATTAACAAATCAATAAACTTGAATAATTATTGATATAAATAAGCCTGGCAGCTCTGTTTTGTTAACCAGACTAAGAAAGTAAATATAAATTTTGAATTAATTCTTAAGAATAACGAATATTTCCAGCTCCAAAATCCATTTATCTGGCAGATTGCCGTGTTGAAATGCCAAATTTTGGTAAATTTCTTCAGTCAAACATGGTTTTGAAGAGACATTGAAACTAGCAATTGATTAACAAATCAATAAACTTGATTAATTATTGATATAAATAAGCCTGGCAGCTCTGTTTTGTTAACCACACTAAGAAAATAAATATAAATTTTGAATTAATTCCAGCTCCAAAATCCATTTATCTTGCAGATTGCCGTGTTGAAATGCCAAATTTTGGTAAATTTCTTCACTCAAACAGGGTTTTGAAAAAACATTGACACTAGCAATTGATTAACAAATCAATAAACTTGAATAATTATTGATATAAATAAGCCTGGCAGCTCTGTTTTGTTAATCACACTAAGAAAATAAATATAAATTTTGAATTAATTCCAGCTCCAAAATCAATTTATCTTGCAGATTGCCGTGTTGAAATGCCAAATTTTGGTAAATTTCTTCAGTCTAACAGGGTTTTGAAGAAACATTGACACTAGCAATTGATTAACAAATCAATAAACTTGATTAATTATTGATATAAATAAGCCTGGCAGCTCTGTTTTGTTAACCACACTAAGAAAATAAATATAAATTTTGAATTAATTCCAGCTCCAAAATCAATTTATCTTGCAGATTGCCGTGTTGAAATGCCAAATTTTGGTAAATTTCTTCAGTCAAACAGGGTTTTGAAAAAACATTGACACTAGCATTTGATTAACAAATCAATAAACTTGAATAATTATTGATATAAATAAGCCTGGCAGCTCTGTTTTGTTAACCAGACTAAGAAAGTAAATATAAATTTTGAATTAATTCTTAATAATAACGAATATTTCCAGCTCCAAAATCCATTTATCTTTCAGATTGCCGTGTTGAAATGCCAAATTTTGGTAAATTTCTTCAGTCAAACATGGTTTTGAAGAAACATTGACACTAGCAATTGATTAACAAATCAATAAACTTGATTAATTATTGATATAAATAAGCCTGGCAGCTCTGTTTTGTTAACCACACTAAGAAAATAAATATAAATTTTGAATTAATTCCAGCTCCAAAATCAATTTATCTAGCAGATTGCCGTGTTGAAATGCCAAATTTTGGTAAATTTCTTCAGTCAAACAGGGTTTTGAAAAAACATTGACACTAGCAATTGATTAACAAATCAATAAACTTGAATAATTATTGATATAAATAAGCCTGGCAGCTCTGTTTTGTTAACCAGACTAAGAAAGTAAATATAAATTTTGAATTAATTCTTAAGAATAACGAATATTTCCAGCTCCAAAATCCATTTATCTGGCAGATTGCCGTGTTGAAATGCCAAATTTTGGTAAATTTCTTCAGTCAAACATGGTTTTGAAGAAACATTGACACTAGCAATTGATTAACAAATCAATAAACTTGAATAATTATTGATATAAATAAGCCTGGCAGCTCTGTTTTGTTAACCACACTAAGAAAGTAAATATAAATTTTGAATTAATTCTTAAGAATAACGAATATTTCCAGCTCCAAAAACCATTTATCTGGCAGATTGCCGTGTTGAAATGCCAAATTTTGGTAAATTTCTTCAGTCAAACAGGGTTTTGAAGAAACATTGACACTAGCAATTGATTAACAAATCAATAAACTTGATTAATTATTGATATAAATAAGCCTGGCAGCTCTGTTTTGTTAACCACACTAAGAAAATAAATATAAATTTTGAATTAATTCCAGCTCCAAAATCCATTTATCTGGCAGATTGCCGTGTTGAAATGCCAAATTTTGGTAAATTTCTTCAGTCAAACAGGGTTTTGAAAAAAAATTGACACTAGCAATTTATTAACAAATCAATAAACTTGAATAATTATTGATATAAATAAGCCTGGCAGCTCTGTTTTGTTAACCAGACTAAGAAAGTAAATATAAATTTTGAATAAATTCTTAATAATAACGAATATTTCCAGCTCCAAAATCCATTTATCTTTCAGATTGCCGTGTTGAAATGCCAAATTTTGGTAAATTTCTTCAGTCAAACATGGTTTTGAAGATACATTGACACTAGCAATTGATTAACAAATCAATAAACTTGAATAATTATTGATATAAATAAGCCTGGCAGCTCTGTTTTGTTAATCACACTAAGAAAATAAATATAAATTTTGAATTAATTCCAGCTCCAAAATCAATTTATCTTGCAGATTGCCGTGTTGAAATGCCAAATTATGGTAAATTTCTTCAGTCAAACAGGGTTTTGAAAAAACATTGACACTAGCAATTGATTAACAAATCAATAAACTTGAATAATTATTGATATAAATAAGCCTGGCAGCTCTGTTTTGTTAACCAGACTAAGAAAGTAAATATAAATTTTGAATTAATTCTTAAGAATAACGAATATTTCCAGCTCCAAAATCCATTTATCTGGCAGATTGCCGTGTTGAAATGCCAAATTTTGGTAAATTTCTTCAGTCTAACAGGGTTTTGAAGAAACATTGACACTAGCAATTGATTAACAAATCAATAAACTTGATTAATTATTGATATAAATAAGCCTGGCAGCTCTATTTTGTTAACCACACTAAGAAAATAAATATAAATTTTGAATTAATTCCAGCTCCAAAATCCATTTATCTGGCAGATTGCCGTGTTGAAATGCCAAATTTTGGTAAATTTCTTCAGTCAAACATGGTTTTGAAGAAACATTGACACTAGCAATTGATTAACAAATCAATAAACTTGATTAATTATTGATATAAATAAGCCTGGCAGCTCTGTTTTGTTAATCACACTAAGAAAATAAATATAAATTTTGAATTAATTCCAGCTCCAAAATCAATTTATCTTGCAGATTGCCGTGTTGAAATGCCAAATTTTGGTAAATTTCTTCAGTCTAACAGGGTTTTGAAGAAACATTGACACTAGCAATTGATAAACAAATCAATAAACTTGATTAATTATTGATATGAATAAGCCTGGCAGCTCTATTTTGTTAACCACACTAAGAAAATAAATATAAATTTTGAATTAATTCCAGCTCCAAAATCCATTTATCTGGCAGATTGCCGTGTTGAAATGCCAAATTTTGGTAAATTTCTTCAGTCAAACATGGTTTTGAAGAAACATTGACACTAGCAATTGATTAACAAATCAATAAACTTGAATAATTTTTGATATAAATAAGCCTGGCAGCTCTGTTTTGTTAACCACACTAAAAAAATAAATATAAATTTTGAATTAATTCCAGCTCCAAAATCAATTTATCTTGCAGATTGCCGTGTTGAAATGCCAAATTTTGGTAAATTTCTTCAGTCTAACAGGGTTTTGAAGAAACATTGACACTAGCAATTGATTAACAAATCAATAAACTTGATTAATTATTGATATAAATAAGCCTGGCAGCTCTATTTTGTTAACCACACTAAGAAAATAAATATAAATTTTGAATTAATTCCAGCTCCAAAATCCATTTATCTGGCAGATTGCCGTGTTGAAATGCCAAATTTTGGTAAATTTCTTCAGTCAAACAGGGTTTTGAAAAAACATTGACATTAGCAATTGATTAACAAATCAATAAACTTGAATAATTATTGATATAAATAAACCTGGCAGCTCTGTTTTGTTAACCAGACTAAGAAAGTAAATATAAATTTTGAATTAATTCTTAAGAATAACGAATATTTCCAGCTCCAAAATCCATTTATCTGGCAGATTGCCGTGTTGAAATGCCAAATTTTGGTAAATTTCTTCAGTCAAACATGGTTTTGAAGAAACATTGACACTAGCAATTGATTAACAAATCAATAAACTTGATTAATTATTGATATAAATAAGCCTGGCAGCTCTGTTTTGTTAATCACACTAAGAAAATAAATATAAATTTTGAATTAATTCCAGCTCCAAAATCAATTTATCTTGCAGATTGCCGTGTTGAAATGCCAAATTTTGGTAAATTTCTTCAGTCTAACAGGGTTTTGAAGAAACATTGACACTAGCAATTGATTAACAAATCAATAAACTTGATTAATTATTGATATAAATAAGCCTGGCAGCTCTATTTTGTTAACCACACTAAGAAAATAAATATAAATTTTGAATTAATTCCAGCTCCAAAATCCATTTATCTGGCAGATTGCCGTGTTGAAATGCCAAATTTTGGTAAATTTCTTCAGTCAAACAGGGTTTTGAAAAAACATTGACACTAGCAATTGATTAACAAATCAATAAACTTGAATAATTATTGATATAAATAAGCCTGGCAGCTCTGTTTTGTTAACCAGACTAAGAAAGTAAATATAAATTTTGAATTAATTCTTAAGAATAACGAATATTTCCAGCTCCAAAATCCATTTATCTGGCAGATTGCCGTGTTGAAATGCCAAATTTTGGTAAATTTCTTCAGTCAAACATGGTTTTGAAGAGACATTGAAACTAGCAATTGATTAACAAATCAATAAACTTGATTAATTATTGATATAAATAAGCCTGGCAGCTCTGTTTTGTTAACCACACTAAGAAAATAAATATAAATTTTGAATTAATTCCAGCTCCAAAATCCATTTATCTTGCAGATTGCCGTGTTGAAATGCCAAATTTTGGTAAATTTCTTCACTCAAACAGGGTTTTGAAAAAACATTGACACTAGCAATTGATTAACAAATCAATAAACTTGAATAATTATTGATATAAATAAGCCTGGCAGCTCTGTTTTGTTAATCACACTAAGAAAATAAATATAAATTTTGAATTAATTCCAGCTCCAAAATCAATTTATCTTGCAGATTGCCGTGTTGAAATGCCAAATTTTGGTAAATTTCTTCAGTCTAACAGGGTTTTGAAGAAACATTGACACTAGCAATTGATTAACAAATCAATAACCTTGATTAATTATTGATATAAATAAGCCTGGCAGCTCTGTTTTGTTAATCACACTAAGAAAATAAATATAAATTTTGAATTAATTCCAGCTCCAAAATCAATTTATCTTGCAGATTGCCGTGTTGAAATGCCAAATTTTGGTAAATTTCTTCAGTCTAACAGGGTTTTGAAGAAACATTGACACTAGCAATTGATTAACAAATCAATAAACTTGATTAATTATTGATATAAATAAGCCTGGCAGCTCTATTTTGTTAACCACACTAAGAAAATAAATATAAATTTTGAATTAATTCTTAATAATAACGAATATTTCCAGCTCCAAAATCCATTTATCTTTCAGATTGCCGTGTTGAAATGCCAAATTTTGGTAAATTTCTTCAGTCAAACATGGTTTTGAAGAAACATTGACACTAGCAATTGATTAACAAATCAATAAACTTGATTAATTATTGATATAAATAAGCCTGGCAGCTCTGTTTTGTTAACCACACTAAGAAAATAAATATAAATTTTGAATTAATTCCAGCTCCAAAATCAATTTATCTAGCAGATTGCCGTGTTGAAATGCCAAATTTTGGTAAATTTCTTCAGTCAAACAGGGTTTTGAAAAAACATTGACACTAGCAATTGATTAACAAATCAATAAACTTGAATAATTATTGATATAAATAAGCCTGGCAGCTCTGTTTTGTTAACCAGACTAAGAAAGTAAATATAAATTTTGAATTAATTCTTAAGAATAACGAATATTTCCAGCTCCAAAATCCATTTATCTGGCAGATTGCCGTGTTGAAATGCCAAATTTTGGTAAATTTCTTCAGTCAAACATGGTTTTGAAGAAACATTGACACTAGCAATTGATTAACAAATCAATAAACTTGAATAATTATTGATATAAATAAGCCTGGCAGCTCTGTTTTGTTAACCACACTAAGAAAGTAAATATAAATTTTGAATTAATTCTTAAGAATAACGAATATTTCCAGCTCCAAAAACCATTTATCTGGCAGATTGCCGTGTTGAAATGCCAAATTTTGGTAAATTTCTTCAGTCAAACAGGGTTTTGAAGAAACATTGACACTAGCAATTGATTAACAAATCAATAAACTTGATTAATTATTGATATAAATAAGCCTGGCAGCTCTGTTTTGTTAACCACACTAAGAAAATAAATATAAATTTTGAATTAATTCCAGCTCCAAAATCCATTTATCTGGCAGATTGCCGTGTTGAAATGCCAAATTTTGGTAAATTTCTTCAGTCAAACAGGGTTTTGAAAAAAAATTGACACTAGCAATTTATTAACAAATCAATAAACTTGAATAATTATTGATATAAATAAGCCTGGCAGCTCTGTTTTGTTAACCAGACTAAGAAAGTAAATATAAATTTTGAATAAATTCTTAATAATAACGAATATTTCCAGCTCCAAAATCCATTTATCTTTCAGATTGCCGTGTTGAAATGCCAAATTTTGGTAAATTTCTTCAGTCAAACATGGTTTTGAAGATACATTGACACTAGCAATTGATTAACAAATCAATAAACTTGAATAATTATTGATATAAATAAGCCTGGCAGCTCTGTTTTGTTAATCACACTAAGAAAATAAATATAAATTTTGAATTAATTCCAGCTCCAAAATCAATTTATCTTGCAGATTGCCGTGTTGAAATGCCAAATTATGGTAAATTTCTTCAGTCAAACAGGGTTTTGAAAAAACATTGACACTAGCAATTGATTAACAAATCAATAAACTTGAATAATTATTGATATAAATAAGCCTGGCAGCTCTGTTTTGTTAACCAGACTAAGAAAGTAAATATAAATTTTGAATTAATTCTTAAGAATAACGAATATTTCCAGCTCCAAAATCCATTTATCTGGCAGATTGCCGTGTTGAAATGCCAAATTTTGGTAAATTTCTTCAGTCAAACATGGTTTTGAAGAGACATTGAAACTAGCAATTGATTAACAAATCAATAAACTTGATTAATTATTGATATAAATAAGCCTGGCAGCTCTGTTTTGTTAACCACACTAAGAAAATAAATATAAATTTTGAATTAATTCCAGCTCCAAAATCCATTTATCTTGCAGATTGCCGTGTTGAAATGCCAAATTTTGGTAAATTTCTTCACTCAAACAGGGTTTTGAAAAAACATTGACACTAGCAATTGATTAACAAATCAATAAACTTGAATAATTATTGATATAAATAAGCCTGGCAGCTCTGTTTTGTTAATCACACTAAGAAAATAAATATAAATTTTGAATTAATTCCAGCTCCAAAATCAATTTATCTTGCAGATTGCCGTGTTGAAATGCCAAATTTTGGTAAATTTCTTCAGTCTAACAGGGTTTTGAAGAAACATTGACACTAGCAATTGATTAACAAATCAATAAACTTGATTAATTATTGATATAAATAAGCCTGGCAGCTCTGTTTTGTTAATCACACTAAGAAAATAAATATAAATTTTGAATTAATTCCAGCTCCAAAATCAATTTATCTTGCAGATTGCCGTGTTGAAATGCCAAATTTTGGTAAATTTCTTCAGTCTAACAGGGTTTTGAAGAAACATTGACACTAGCAATTGATTAACAAATCAATAAACTTGATTAATTATTGATATAAATAAGCCTGGCAGCTCTATTTTGTTAACCACACTAAGAAAATAAATATAAATTTTGAATTAATTCTTAATAATAACGAATATTTCCAGCTCCAAAATCCATTTATCTTTCAGATTGCCGTGTTGAAATGCCAAATTTTGGTAAATTTCTTCAGTCAAACATGGTTTTGAAGAAACATTGACACTAGCAATTGATTAACAAATCAATAAACTTGATTAATTATTGATATAAATAAGCCTGGCAGCTCTGTTTTGTTAACCACACTAAGAAAATAAATATAAATTTTGAATTAATTCCAGCTCCAAAATCAATTTATCTAGCAGATTGCCGTGTTGAAATGCCAAATTTTGGTAAATTTCTTCAGTCAAACAGGGTTTTGAAAAAACATTGACACTAGCAATTGATTAACAAATCAATAAACTTGAATAATTATTGATATAAATAAGCCTGGTAGCTCTGTTTTGTTAACCAGACTAAGAAAGTAAATATAAATTTTGAATTAATTCTTAAGAATAACGAATATTTCCAGCTCCAAAATCCATTTATCTGGCAGATTGCCGTGTTGAAATGCCAAATTTTGGTAAATTTCTTCAGTCAAACATGGTTTTGAAGAAACATTGACACTAGCAATTGATTAACAAATCAATAAACTTGAATAATTATTGATATAAATAAGCCTGGCAGCTCTGTTTTGTTAACCACACTAAGAAAGTAAATATAAATTTTGAATTAATTCTTAAGAATAACGAATATTTCCAGCTCCAAAAACCATTTATCTGGCAGATTGCCGTGTTGAAATGCCAAATTTTGGTAAATTTCTTCAGTCAAACAGGGTTTTGAAGAAACATTGACACTAGCAATTGATTAACAAATCAATAAACTTGATTAATTATTGATATAAATAAGCCTGGCAGCTCTGTTTTGTTAACCACACTAAGAAAATAAATATAAATTTTGAATTAATTCCAGCTCCAAAATCCATTTATCTGGCAGATTGCCGTGTTGAAATGCCAAATTTTGGTAAATTTCTTCAGTCAAACAGGGTTTTGAAAAAAAATTGACACTAGCAATTTATTAACAAATCAATAAACTTGAATAATTATTGATATAAATAAGCCTGGCAGCTCTGTTTTGTTAACCAGACTAAGAAAGTAAATATAAATTTTGAATAAATTCTTAATAATAACGAATATTTCCAGCTCCAAAATCCATTTATCTTTCAGATTGCCGTGTTGAAATGCCAAATTTTGGTAAATTTCTTCAGTCAAACATGGTTTTGAAGATACATTGACACTAGCAATTGATTAACAAATCAATAAACTTGAATAATTATTGATATAAATAAGCCTGGCAGCTCTGTTTTGTTAATCACACTAAGAAAATAAATATAAATTTTGAATTAATTCCAGCTCCAAAATCAATTTATCTTGCAGATTGCCGTGTTGAAATGCCAAATTATGGTAAATTTCTTCAGTCAAACAGGGTTTTGAAAAAACATTGACACTAGCAATTGATTAACAAATCAATAAACTTGAATAATTATTGATATAAATAAGCCTGGCAGCTCTGTTTTGTTAACCAGACTAAGAAAGTAAATATAAATTTTGAATTAATTCTTAAGAATAACGAATATTTCCAGCTCCAAAATCCATTTATCTGGCAGATTGCCGTGTTGAAATGCCAAATTTTGGTAATGTCTTCAGTCAAACATGGTTTTGAAGAAACATTGACACTAGCAATTGATTAACAAATCAATAAACTTGAATAATTATTGATATAAATAAGCCTGGCAGCTCTGTTTTGTTAACCACACTAAAAAAATAAATATAAATTTTGAATTAATTCCAGCTCCAAAATCAATTTATCTTGCAGATTGCCGTGTTGAAATGCCAAATTTTGGTAAATTTCTTCAGTCTAACAGGGTTTTGAAGAAACATTGACACTAGCAATTGATTAACAAATCAATAAACTTGATTAATTATTGATATAAATAAGCCTGGCAGCTCTATTTTGTTAACCACACTAAGAAAATAAATATAAATTTTGAATTAATTCCAGCTCCAAAATCCATTTATCTGGCAGATTGCCGTGTTGAAATGCCAAATTTTGGTAAATTTCTTCAGTCAAACAGGGTTTTGAAAAAACATTGACATTAGCAATTGATTAACAAATCAATAAACTTGAATAATTATTGATATAAATAAGCCTGGCAGCTCTGTTTTGTTAACCAGACTAAGAAAGTAAATATAAATTTTGAATTAATTCTTAAGAATAACGAATATTTCCAGCTCCAAAATCCATTTATCTGGCAGATTGCCGTGTTGAAATGCCAAATTTTGGTAAATTTCTTCAGTCAAACATGGTTTTGAAGAAACATTGACACTAGCAATTGATTAACAAATCAATAAACTTGATTAATTATTGATATAAATAAGCCTGGCAGCTCTGTTTTGTTAATCACACTAAGAAAATAAATATAAATTTTGAATTAATTCCAGCTCCAAAATCAATTTATCTTGCAGATTGCCGTGTTGAAATGCCAAATTTTGGTAAATTTCTTCAGTCTAACAGGGTTTTGAAGAAACATTGACACTAGCAATTGATTAACAAATCAATAAACTTGATTAATTATTGATATGAATAAGCCTGGCAGCTCTATTTTGTTAACCACACTAAGAAAATAAATATAAATTTTGAATTAATTCCAGCTCCAAAATCCATTTATCTGGCAGATTGCCGTGTTGAAATGCCAAATTTTGGTAAATTTCTTCAGTCAAACATGGTTTTGAAGAAACATTGACACTAGCAATTGATTAACAAATCAATAAACTTGAATAATTATTGATATAAATAAGCCTGGCAGCTCTGTTTTGTTAACCACACTAAAAAAATAAATATAAATTTTGAATTAATTCCAGCTCCAAAATCAATTTATCTTGCAGATTGCCGTGTTGAAATGCCAAATTTTGGTAAATTTCTTCAGTCTAACAGGGTTTTGAAGAAACATTGACACTAGCAATTGATTAACAAATCAATAAACTTGATTAATTATTGATATAAATAAGCCTGGCAGCTCTATTTTGTTAACCACACTAAGAAAATAAATATAAATTTTGAATTAATTCCAGCTCCAAAATCCATTTATCTGGCAGATTGCCGTGTTGAAATGCCAAATTTTGGTAAATTTCTTCAGTCAAACAGGGTTTTGAAAAAACATTGACATTAGCAATTGATTAACAAATCAATAAACTTGAATAATTATTGATATAAATAAGCCTGGCAGCTCTGTTTTGTTAACCAGACTAAGAAAGTAAATATAAATTTTGAATTAATTCTTAAGAATAACGAATATTTCCAGCTCCAAAATCCATTTATCTGGCAGATTGCCGTGTTGAAATGCCAAATTTTGGTAAATTTCTTCAGTCAAACATGGTTTTGAAGAAACATTGACACTAGCAATTGATTAACAAATCAATAAACTTGATTAATTATTGATATAAATAAGCCTGGCAGCTCTGTTTTGTTAATCACACTAAGAAAATAAATATAAATTTTGAATTAATTCCAGCTCCAAAATCAATTTATCTTGCAGATTGCCGTGTTGAAATGCCAAATTTTGGTAAATTTCTTCAGTCTAACAGGGTTTTGAAGAAACATTGACACTAGCAATTGATTAACAAATCAATAAACTTGATTAATTATTGATATAAATAAGCCTGGCAGCTCTATTTTGTTAACCACACTAAGAAAATAAATATAAATTTTGAATTAATTCCAGCTCCAAAATCCATTTATCTGGCAGATTGCCGTGTTGAAATGCCAAATTTTGGTAAATTTCTTCAGTCAAACAGGGTTTTGAAAAAACATTGACACTAGCAATTGATTAACAAATCAATAAACTTGAATAATTATTGATATAAATAAGCCTGGCAGCTCTGTTTTGTTAACCAGACTAAGAAAGTAAATATAAATTTTGAATTAATTCTTAAGAATAACGAATATTTCCAGCTCCAAAATCCATTTATCTGGCAGATTGCCGTGTTGAAATGCCAAATTTTGGTAAATTTCTTCAGTCAAACATGGTTTTGAAGAGACATTGAAACTAGCAATTGATTAACAAATCAATAAACTTGATTAATTATTGATATAAATAAGCCTGGCAGCTCTGTTTTGTTAACCACACTAAGAAAATAAATATAAATTTTGAATTAATTCCAGCTCCAAAATCCATTTATCTTGCAGATTGCCGTGTTGAAATGCCAAATTTTGGTAAATTTCTTCACTCAAACAGGGTTTTGAAAAAACATTGACACTAGCAATTGATTAACAAATCAATAAACTTGAATAATTATTGATATAAATAAGCCTGGCAGCTCTGTTTTGTTAATCACACTAAGAAAATAAATATAAATTTTGAATTAATTCCAGCTCCAAAATCAATTTATCTTGCAGATTGCCGTGTTGAAATGCCAAATTTTGGTAAATTTCTTCAGTCTAACAGGGTTTTGAAGAAACATTGACACTAGCAATTGATTAACAAATCAATAAACTTGATTAATTATTGATATAAATAAGCCTGGCAGCTCTGTTTTGTTAATCACACTAAGAAAATAAATATAAATTTTGAATTAATTCCAGCTCCAAAATCAATTTATCTTGCAGATTGCCGTGTTGAAATGCCAAATTTTGGTAAATTTCTTCAGTCTAACAGGGTTTTGAAGAAACATTGACACTAGCAATTGATTAACAAATCAATAAACTTGATTAATTATTGATATAAATAAGCCTGGCAGCTCTATTTTGTTAACCACACTAAGAAAATAAATATAAATTTTGAATTAATTCCAGCTCCAAAATCCATTTATCTGGCAGATTGCCGTGTTGAAATGCCAAATTTTGGTAAATTTCTTCAGTCAAACAGGGTTTTGAAAAAACATTGACACTAGCAATTGATTAACAAATCAATAAACTTGAATAGTTATTGATATAAATAAGCCTGGCAGCTCTGTTTTGTTAACCAGACTAAGAAAGTAAATATAAATTTTGAATTAATTCTTAAGAATAACGAATATTTCCAGCTCCAAAATCCATTTATCTGGCAGATAGCCGTGTTGAAATGCCAAATTTTGGTAAATTTCTTCAGTCAAACATGGTTTTGAAGAGACATTGAAACTAGCAATTGATTAACAAATCAATAAACTTGATTAATTATTGATATAAATAAGCCTGGCAGCTCTGTTTTGTTAACCACACTAAGAAAATAAATATAAATTTTGAATTAATTCCAGCTCCAAAATCCATTTATCTTGCAGATTGCCGTGTTGAAATGCCAAATTTTGGTAAATTTCTTCACTCAAACAGGGTTTTGAAAAAACATTGACACTAGCAATTGATTAACAAATCAATAAACTTGAATAATTATTGATATAAATAAGCCTGGCAGCTCTGTTTTGTTAATCACACTAAGAAAATAAATATAAATTTTGAATTAATTCCAGCTCCAAAATCAATTTATCTTGCAGATTGCCGTGTTGAAATGCCAAATTTTGGTAAATTTCTTCAGTCTAACAGGGTTTTGAAGAAACATTGACACTAGCAATTGATTAACAAATCAAGAAACTTGATTAATTATTGATATAAATAAGCCTGGCAGCTCTGTTTTGTTAACCACACTAAGAAAATAAATATAAATTTTGAATTAATTCCAGCTCCAAAATCCATTTATCTTGAAGATTGCCGTGTTGAAATGCCAAATTTTGGTAAATTTCTTCACTCAAACAGGGTTTTGAAAAAACATTGACACTAGCAATTGATTAACAAATCAATAAACTTGAATAATTATTGATATAAATAAGCCTGGCAGCTCTGTTTTGTTAATCACACTAAGAAAATAAATATAAATTTTGAATTAATTCCAGCTCCAAAATCAATTTATCTTGCAGATTGCCGTGTTGAAATGCCAAATTTTGGTAAATTTCTTCAGTCTAACAGGGTTTTGAAGAAACATTGACACTAGCAATTGATTAACAAATCAAGAAACTTGATTAATTATTGATATAAATAAGCCTGGCAGCTCTGTTTTGTTAACCACACTAAGAAAATAAATATAAATTTTGAATTAATTCCAGCTCCAAAATCAATTTATCTTGCAGATTGCCGTGTTGAAATGCCAAATTTTGGTAAATTTCTTCAGTCAAACAGGGTTTTGAAAAAACATTGACACTAGCATTTGATTAACAAATCAATAAACTTGAATAATTATTGATATAAATAAGCCTGGCAGCTCTGTTTTGTTAACCAGACTAAGAAAGTAAATATAAATTTTGAATTAATTCTTAATAATAACGAATATTTCCAGCTCCAAAATCCATTTATCTTTCAGATTGCCGTGTTGAAATGCCAAATTTTGGTAAATTTCTACAGTCAAACATGGTTTTGAAGAAACATTGACACTAGCAATTGATTAACAAATCAATAAACTTGATTAATTATTGATATAAATAAGCCTGGCAGCTCTGTTTTGTTAACCACACTAAGAAAATAAATATAAATTTTGAATTAATTCCAGCTCCAAAATCAATTTATCTTGCAGATTGCCGTGTTGAAATGCCAAATTTTGGTAAATTTCTTCAGTCAAACAGGGTTTTGAAAAAACATTGACACTAGCAATTGATTAACAAATCAATAAACTTGAATAATTATTGATATAAATAAGCCTGGCAGCTCTGTTTTGTTAACCAGACTAAGAAAGTAAATATAAATTTTGAATTAATTCTTAAGAATAACGAATATTTCCAGCTCCAAAATCCATTTATCTGGCAGATTGCCGTGTTGAAATGCCAAATTTTGGTAAATGTCTTCAGTCAAACATGGTTTTGAAGAAACATTGACACTAGCAATTGATTAACAAATCAATAAACTTGAATAATTATTGATATAAATAAGCCTGGCAGCTCTGTTTTGTTAACCACACTAAAAAAATAAATATAAATTTTGAATTAATTCCAGCTCCAAAATCAATTTATCTTGCAGATTGCCGTGTTGAAATGCCAAATTTTGGTAAATTTCTTCAGTCTAACAGGGTTTTGAAGAAACATTGACACTAGCAATTGATTAACAAATCAATAAACTTGATTAATTATTGATATAAATAAGCCTGGCAGCTCTATTTTGTTAACCACACTAAGAAAATAAATATAAATTTTGAATTAATTCCAGCTCCAAAATCCATTTATCTGGCAGATTGCCGTGTTGAAATGCCAAATTTTGGTAAATTTCTTCAGTCAAACAGGGTTTTGAAAAAACATTGACACTAGCAATTGATTAACAAATCAATAAACTTGAATAATTATTGATATAAATAAGCCTGGCAGCTCTGTTTTGTTAACCAGACTAAGAAAGTAAATATAAATTTTGAATTAATTCTTAAGAATAACGAATATTTCCAGCTCCAAAATCCATTTATCTGGCAGATTGCCGTGTTGAAATGCCAAATTTTGGTAAATTTCTTCAGTCAAACATGGTTTTGAAGAAACATTGACACTAGCAATTGATTAACAAATCAATAAACTTGATTAATTATTGATATAAATAAGCCTGGCAGCTCTGTTTTGTTAATCACACTAAGAAAATAAATATAAATTTTGAATTAATTCCAGCTCCAAAATCAATTTATCTTGCAGATTGCCGTGTTGAAATGCCAAATTTTGGTAAATTTCTTCAGTCTAACAGGGTTTTGAAGAAACATTGACACTAGCAATTGATTAACAAATCAATAAACTTGATTAATTATTGATAAAAATAAGCCTGGCAGCTCTGTTTTGTTAACCAGACTAAGAAAGTAAATATAAATTTTGAATTAATTCTTAAGAATAACGAATATTTCCAGCTCCAAAATCCATTTATCTGGCAGATTGCCGTGTTGAAATGCCAAATTTTGGTAAATTTCTTCAGTCAAACATGGTTTTGAAGAGACATTGAAACTAGCAATTGATTAACAAATCAAAAAACTTGATTAATTATTGATATAAATAAGCCTGGCAGCTCTGTTTTGTTAACCACACTAAGAAAATAAATATAAATTTTGAATTAATTCCAGCTCCAAAATCCATTTATCTTGCAGATTGCCGTGTTGAAATGCCAAATTTTGGTAAATTTCTTCACTCAAACAGGGTTTTGAAAAAACATTGACACTAGCAATTGATTAACAAATCAATAAACTTGAATAATTATTGATATAAATAAGCCTGGCAGCTCTGTTTTGTTAATCACACTAAGAAAATAAATATAAATTTTGAATTAATTCCAGCTCCAAAATCAATTTATCTTGCAGATTGCCGTGTTGAAATGCCAAATTTTGGTAAATTTCTTCAGTCTAACAGGGTTTTGAAGAAACATTGACACTAGCAATTGATTAACAAATCAATAAACTTGATTAATTATTGATATAAATAAGCCTGGCAGCTCTGTTTTGTTAACCACACTAAGAAAATAAATATAAATTTTGAATTAATTCCAGCTCCAAAATCAATTTATCTTGCAGATTGCCGTGTTGAAATGCCAAATTTTGGTAAATTTCTTCAGTCAAACAGGGTTTTGAAAAAACATTGACACTAGCATTTGATTAACAAATCAATAAACTTGAATAATTATTGATATAAATAAGCCTGGCAGCTCTGTTTTGTTAACCAGACTAAGAAAGTAAATATAAATTTTGAATTAATTCTTAATAATAACGAATATTTCCAGCTCCAAAATCCATTTATCTTTCAGATTGCCGTGTTGAAATGCCAAATTTTGGTAAATTTCTTCAGTCAAACATGGTTTTGAAGAAACATTGACACTAGCAATTGATTAACAAATCAATAAACTTGATTAATTATTGATATAAATAAGCCTGGCAGCTCTGTTTTGTTAACCACACTAAGAAAATAAATATAAATTTTGAATTAATTCCAGCTCCAAAATCAATTTATCTTGCAGATTGCCGTGTTGAAATGCCAAATTTTGGTAAATTTCTTCAGTCAAACAGGGTTTTGAAAAAACATTGACACTAGCTATTGATTAACAAATCAATAAACTTGAATAATTATTGATATAAATAAGCCTGGCAGCTCTGTTTTGTTAACCACACTAAGAAAATAAATATAAATTTTGAATTAATTCCAGCTCCAAAATCAATTTATCTTGCAGATTGCCGTGTTGAAATGCCAAATTTTGGTAAATTTCTTCAGTCTAACAGGGTTTTGAAGAAACATTGACACTAGCAATTGATTAACAAATCAATAAACTTGATTAATTATTGATATAAATAAGCCTGGCAGCTCTATTTTGTTAACCACACTAAGAAAATCAATATAAATTTTGAATTAATTCTTAAGAATAACGAATATTTCCAGCTCCAAAATCCATTTATCTGGCAGATTGCCGTGTTGAAATGCCAAATTTTGGTAAATTTCTTCAGTCAAACATGGTTTTGAAGAAACATTGACACTAGCAATTGATTAACAAATCAATAAACTTGAATAATTATTGATATAAATAAGCCTGGCAGCTCTGTTTTGTTAACCACACTAAGAAAGTAAATATAAATTTTGAATTAATTCTTAAGAATAACGAATATTTCCAGCTCCAAAAACCATTTATCTGGCAGATTGCCGTGTTGAAATGCCAAATTTTGGTAAATTTCTTCAGTCAAACAGGGTTTTGAAGAAACATTGACACTAGCAATTGATTAACAAATCAATAAACTTGATTAATTATTGATATAAATAAGCCTGGCAGCTCTGTTTTGTTAACCACACTAAGAAAATAAATGTAAATTTTGAATTAATTCCAGCTCCAAAATCCATTTATCTGGCAGATTGCCGTGTTGAAATGCCAAATTTTGGTAAATTTCTTCAGTCAAACAGGGTTTTGAAAAAAAATTGACACTAGCAATTTATTAACAAATCAATAAACTTGAATAATTATTGATATAAATAAGCCTGGCAGCTCTGTTTTGTTAACCAGACTAAGAAAGTAAATATAAATTTTGAATAAATTCTTAATAATAACGAATATTTCCAGCTCCAAAATCCATTTATCTTTCAGATTGCCGTGTTGAAATGCCAAATTTTGGTAAATTTCTTCAGTCAAACATGGTTTTGAAGATACATTGACACTAGCAATTGATTAACAAATCAATAAACTTGAATAATTATTGATATAAATAAGCCTGGCAGCTCTGTTTTGTTAATCACACTAAGAAAATAAATATAAATTTTGAATTAATTCCAGCTCCAAAATCAATTTATCTTGCAGATTGCCGTGTTGAAATGCCAAATTATGGTAAATTTCTTCAGTCAAACAGGGTTTTGAAAAAACATTGACACTAGCAATTGATTAACAAATCAATAAACTTGAATAATTATTGATATAAATAAGCCTGGCAGCTCTGTTTTGTTAACCAGACTAAGAAAGTAAATATAAATTTTGAATTAATTCTTAAGAATAACGAATATTTCCAGCTCCAAAATCCATTTATCTGGCAGATTGCCGTGTTGAAATGCCAAATTTTGGTAAATGTCTTCAGTCAAACATGGTTTTGAAGAAACATTGACACTAGCAATTGATTAACAAATCAATAAACTTGAATAATTATTGATATAAATAAGCCTGGCAGCTCTGTTTTGTTAACCACACTAAAAAAATAAATATAAATTTTGAATTAATTCCAGCTCCAAAATCAATTTATCTTGCAGATTGCCGTGTTGAAATGCCAAATTTTGGTAAATTTCTTCAGTCAAACATGGTTTTGAAGAAACATTGACACTAGCAATTGATTAACAAATCAATAAACTTGATTAATTATTGATATAAATAAGCCTGGCAGCTCTGTTTTGTTAACCACACTAAGAAAATAAATATAAATTTTGAATTAATTCCAGCTCCAAAATCAATTTATCTTGCAGATTGCCGTGTTGAAATGCCAAATTTTGGTAAATTTCTTCAGTCAAACAGGGTTTTGAAAAAACATTGACACTAGCTATTGATTAACAAATCAATAAACTTGAATAATTATTGATATAAATAAGCCTGGCAGCTCTGTTTTGTTAACCACACTAAGAAAATAAATATAAATTTTGAATTAATTCCAGCTCCAAAATCAATTTATCTTGCAGATTGCCGTGTTGAAATGCCAAATTTTGGTAAATTTCTTCAGTCTAACAGGGTTTTGAAGAAACATTGACACTAGCAATTGATTAACAAATCAATAAACTTGATTAATTATTGATATAAATAAGCCTGGCAGCTCTATTTTGTTAACCACACTAAGAAAATCAATATAAATTTTGAATTAATTCTTAAGAATAACGAATATTTCCAGCTCCAAAATCCATTTATCTGGCAGATTGCCGTGTTGAAATGCCAAATTTTGGTAAATTTCTTCAGTCAAACATGGTTTTGAAGAAACATTGACACTAGCAATTGATTAACAAATCAATAAACTTGAATAATTATTGATATAAATAAGCCTGGCAGCTCTGTTTTGTTAACCACACTAAGAAAGTAAATATAAATTTTGAATTAATTCTTAAGAATAACGAATATTTCCAGCTCCAAAAACCATTTATCTGGCAGATTGCCGTGTTGAAATGCCAAATTTTGGTAAATTTCTTCAGTCAAACAGGGTTTTGAAGAAACATTGACACTAGCAATTGATTAACAAATCAATAAACTTGATTAATTATTGATATAAATAAGCCTGGCAGCTCTGTTTTGTTAACCACACTAAGAAAATAAATATAAATTTTGAATTAATTCCAGCTCCAAAATCCATTTATCTGGCAGATTGCCGTGTTGAAATGCCAAATTTTGGTAAATTTCTTCAGTCAAACAGGGTTTTGAAAAAAAATTGACACTAGCAATTTATTAACAAATCAATAAACTTGAATAATTATTGATATAAATAAGCCTGGCAGCTCTGTTTTGTTAACCAGACTAAGAAAGTAAATATAAATTTTGAATAAATTCTTAATAATAACGAATATTTCCAGCTCCAAAATCCATTTATCTTTCAGATTGCCGTGTTGAAATGCCAAATTTTGGTAAATTTCTTCAGTCAAACATGGTTTTGAAGATACATTGACACTAGCAATTGATTAACAAATCAATAAACTTGAATAATTATTGATATAAATAAGCCTGGCAGCTCTGTTTTGTTAATCACACTAAGAAAATAAATATAAATTTTGAATTAATTCCAGCTCCAAAATCAATTTATCTTGCAGATTGCCGTGTTGAAATGCCAAATTATGGTAAATTTCTTCAGTCAAACAGGGTTTTGAAAAAACATTGACACTAGCAATTGATTAACAAATCAATAAACTTGAATAATTATTGATATAAATAAGCCTGGCAGCTCTGTTTTGTTAACCAGACTAAGAAAGTAAATATAAATTTTGAATTAATTCTTAAGAATAACGAATATTTCCAGCTCCAAAATCCATTTATCTGGCAGATTGCCGTGTTGAAATGCCAAATTTTGGTAAATGTCTTCAGTCAAACATGGTTTTGAAGAAACATTGACACTAGCAATTGATTAACAAATCAATAAACTTGAATAATTATTGATATAAATAAGCCTGGCAGCTCTGTTTTGTTAACCACACTAAAAAAATAAATATAAATTTTGAATTAATTCCAGCTCCAAAATCAATTTATCTTGCAGATTGCCGTGTTGAAATGCCAAATTTTGGTAAATTTCTTCAGTCTAACAGGGTTTTGAAGAAACATTGACACTAGCAATTGATTAACAAATCAATAAACTTGATTAATTATTGATATAAATAAGCCTGGCAGCTCTATTTTGTTAACCACACTAAGAAAATAAATATAAATTTTGAATTAATTCCAGCTCCAAAATCCATTTATCTGGCAGATTGCCGTGTTGAAATGCCAAATTTTGGTAAATTTCTTCAGTCAAACAGGGTTTTGAAAAAACATTGACACTAGCAATTGATTAACAAATCAATAAACTTGAATAATTATTGATATAAATAAGCCTGGCAGCTCTGTTTTGTTAACCAGACTAAGAAAGTAAATATAAATTTTGAATTAATTCTTAAGAATAACGAATATTTCCAGCTCCAAAATCCATTTATCTGGCAGATTGCCGTGTTGAAATGCCAAATTTTGGTAAATTTCTTCAGTCAAACATGGTTTTGAAGAAACATTGACACTAGCAATTGATTAACAAATCAATAAACTTGATTAATTATTGATATAAATAAGCCTGGCAGCTCTGTTTTGTTAATCACACTAAGAAAATAAATATAAATTTTGAATTAATTCCAGCTCCAAAATCAATTTATCTTGCAGATTGCCGTGTTGAAATACCAAATTTTGGTAAATTTCTTCAGTCTAACAGGGTTTTGAAGAAACATTGACACTAGCAATTGATTAACAAATCAATAAACTTGATTAATTATTGATATAAATAAGCCTGGCAGCTCTATTTTGTTAACCACACTAAGAAAATAAATATAAATTTTGAATTAATTCCAGCTCCAAAATCCATTTATCTGGCAGATTGCCGTGTTGAAATGCCAAATTTTGGTAAATTTCTTCAGTCAAACAGGGTTTTGAAAAAACATTGACACTAGCAATTGATTAACAAATCAATAAACTTGAATAATTATTGATATAAATAAGCCTGGCAGCTCTGTTTTGTTAACCAGACTAAGAAAGTAAATATAAATTTTGAATTAATTCTTAAGAATAACGAATATTTCCAGCTCCAAAATCCATTTATCTGGCAGATTGCCGTGTTGAAATGCCAAATTTTGGTAAATTTCTTCAGTCAAACATGGTTTTGAAGAGACATTCAAACTAGCAATTGATTAACAAATCAATAAACTTGATTAATTATTGATATAAATAAGCCTGGCAGCTCTGTTTTGTTAACCACACTAAGAAAATAAATATAAATTTTGAATTAATTCCAGCTCCAAAATCCATTTATCTTGCAGATTGCCGTGTTGAAATGCCAAATTTTGGTAAATTTCTTCAGTCAAACAGGGTTTTGAAAAAACATTGACACTAGCAATTGATTAACAAATCAATAAACTTGAATAATTATTGATATAAATAAGCCTGGCAGCTCTGTTTTGTTAATCACACTAAGAAAATAAATATAAATTTTGAATTAATTCCAGCTCCAAAATCAATTTATCTTGCAGATTGCCGTGTTGAAATGCCAAATTTTGGTAAATTTCTTCAGTCTAACAGGGTTTTGAAGAAACATTGACACTAGCAATTGATTAACAAATCAATAAACTTGATTAATTATTGATATAAATAAGCCTGGCAGCTCTGTTTTGTTAACCACACTAAGAAAATAAATATAAATTTTGAATTAATTCCAGCTCCAAAATCAATTTATCTTGCAGATTGCCGTGTTGAAATGCCAAATTTTGGTAAATTTCTTCAGTCAAACAGGGTTTTGAAAAAACATTGACACTAGCATTTGATTAACAAATCAATAAACTTGAATAATTATTGATATAAATAAGCCTGGCAGCTCTGTTTTGTTAACCAGACTAAGAAAGTAAATATAAATTTTGAATTAATTCTTAATAATAACGAATATTTCCAGCTCCAAAATCCATTTATCTTTCAGATTGCCGTGTTGAAATGCCAAATTTTGGTAAATTTCTTCAGTCAAACATGGTTTTGAAGAAACATTGACACTAGCAATTGATTAACAAATCAATAAACTTGATTAATTATTGATATAAATAAGCCTGGTAGCTCTGTTTTGTTAACCACACTAAGAAAATAAATATAAATTTTGAATTAATTCCAGCTCCAAAATCAATTTATCTTGCAGATTGCCGTGTTGAAATGCCAAATTTTGGTAAATTTCTTCAGTCAAACAGGGTTTTGAAAAAACATTGACACTAGCAATTGATTAACAAATCAATAAACTTGAATAATTATTGATATAAATAAGCCTGGCAGCTCTGTTTTGTTAACCAGACTAAGAAAGTAAATATAAATTTTGAATTAATTCTTAAGAATAACGAATATTTCCAGCTCCAAAATCCATTTATCTGGCAGATTGCCGTGTTGAAATGCCAAATTTTGGTAAATTTCTTCAGTCAAACATGGTTTTGAAGAAACATTGACACTAGCAATTGATTAACAAATCAATAAACTTGAATAATTATTGATATTAATAAGCCTGGCAGCTCTGTTTTGTTAACCACACTAAGAAAATAAATATAAATTTTGAATTAATTCCAGCTCCAAAATCAATTTATGTTGCAGATTGCCGTGTTGAAATGCCAAATTTTGGTAAATTTCTTCAGTCTAACAGGGTTTTGAAGAAACATTGACACTAGCAATTGATTAACAAATCAATAAACTTGATTAATTATTGATATAAATAAGCCTGGCAGCTCTATTTTGTTAACCACACTAAGAAAATAAATATAAATTTTGAATTAATTCTTAAGAATAACGAATATTTCCAGCTCCAAAATCCATTTATCTGGCAGATTGCCGTGTTGAAATGCCAAATTTTGGTAAATTTCTTCAGTCAAACATGGTTTTGAAGAAACATTGACACTAGCAATTGATTAACAAATCAATAAACTTGAATAATTATTGATATAAATAAGCCTGGCAGCTCTGTTTTGTTAACCACACTAAAAAAATAAATATAAATTTTGAATTAATTCCAGCTCCAAAATCAATTTATCTTGCAGATTGCCGTGTTGAAATGCCAAATTTTGGTAAATTTCTTCAGTCTAACAGGGTTTTGAAGAAACATTGACACTAGCAATTGATTAACAAATCAATAAACTTGATTAATTATTGATATAAATAAGCCTGGCAGCTCTATTTTGTTAACCACACTAAGAAAAAAAATATAAATTTTGAATTAATTCCAGCTCCAAAATCCATTTATCTGGCAGATTGCCGTGTTGAAATGCCAAATTTTGGTAAATTTCTTCAGTCAAACAGGGTTTTGAAAAAACATTGACACTAGCAATTGATTAACAAATCAATAAACTTGAATAATTATTGATATAAATAAGCCTGGCAGCTCTGTTTTGTTAATCACACTAAGAAAATAAATATAAATTTTGAATTAATTCCAGCTCCAAAATCCATTTAAATGGCAGATTGCCGTGTTGAAATGCCAAATTTTGGTAAATTTCTTCAGTCAAACAGGGTTTTGAAGAAACATTGACATTAGCAATTGATTAACAAATCAATAAACTTGAATAATTATTGATATAAATAAGCCTGGCAGCTCTGTTTTGTTAATCACACTAAGAAAATAAATATAAATTTTGAATTAATTCCAGCTCCAAAATCAATTTATCTTGCAGATTGCCGTGTTGAAATGCCAAATTTTGGTAAATTTCTTCAGTCTAACAGGGTTTTGAAGAAACATTGACACTAGCAATTGATTAACAAATCAATAAACTTGATTAATTATTGATATAAATAAGCCTGGCAGCTCTGTTTTGTTAACCAGACTAAGAAAGTAAATATAAATTTTGAATTAATTCTTAAGAATAACGAATATTTCCAGCTCCAAAATCCATTTATCTGGCAGATTGCCGTGTTGAAATGCCAAATTTTGGTAAATTTCTTCAGTCAAACATGGTTTTGAAGAGACATTGAAACTAGCAATTGATTAACAAATCAATAAACTTGATTAATTATTGATATAAATAAGCCTGGCAGTTCTGTTTTGTTAACCACACTAAGAAAATAAATATAAATTTTGAATTAATTCCAGCTCCAAAATCCATTTATCTTGCAGATTGCCGTCTTGAAATGCCAAATTTTGGTAAATTTCTTCAGTCAAACAGGGTTTTGAAAAAACATTGACACTAGCAATTGATTAACAAATCAATAAACTTGAATAATTATTGATATAAATAAGCCTGGCAGCTCTGTTTTGTTAATCACACTAAGAAAATAAATATAAATTTTGAATTAATTCCAGCTCCAAAATCCATTTATCTGGCAGATTGCCGTGTTGAAATGCCAAATTTTGGTAAATTTCTTCAGTCAAACAGGGTTTTGAAAAAACATTGACACTAGCATTTGATTAACAAATCAATAAACTTGAATAATTATTGATATAAATAAGCCTGGCAGCTCTGTTTTGTTAACCAGACTAAGAAAGTAAATATAAATTTTGAATTAATTCTTAATAATAACGAATATTTCCAGCTCCAAAATCCATTTATCTTTCAGATTGCCGTGTTGAAATGCCAAATTTTGGTAAATTTCTTCAGTCAAACATGGTTTTGAAGAGACATTGAAACTAGCAATTGATTAACAAATCAATAAACTTGATTAATTATTGATATAAATAAGCCTGGCAGCTCTGTTTTGTTAACCACACTAAGAAAATAAATATAAATTTTGAATTAATTCCAGCTCCAAAATCCATTTATCTTGCAGATTGCCGTGTTGAAATGCCAAATTTTGGTAAATTTCTTCAGTCAAACAGGGTTTTGAAAAAACATTGACACTAGCAATTGATTAACAAATCAATAAACTTGAATAATTATTGATATAAATAAGCCTGGTAGCTCTGTTTTGTTAATCACACTAAGAAAATAAATATAAATTTTGAATTAATTCCAGCTCCAAAATCAATTTATCTTGCAGATTGCCGTGTTGAAATGCCAAATTTTGGTAAATTTCTTCAGTCTAACAGGGTTTTGAAGAAACATTGACACTAGCAATTGATTAACAAATCAATAAACTTGATTAATTATTGATATAAATAAGCCTGGCAGCTCTGTTTTGTTAACCACACTAAGAAAATAAATATAAATTTTGAATTAATTCCAGCTCCAAAATCCATTTATCTGGCAGATTGCCGTGTTGAAATGCCAAATTTTGGTAAATTTCTTCAGTCAAACAGGGTTTTGAAAAAACATTGACACTAGCATTTGATTAACAAATCAATAAACTTGAATAATTATTGATATAAATAAGCCTGGCAGCTCTGTTTTGTTAACCAGACTAAGAAAGTAAATATAAATTTTGAATTAATTCTTAATAATAACGAATATTTCCAGCTCCAAAATCCATTTATCTTTCAGATTGCCGTGTTGAAATGCCAAATTTTGGTAAATTTCTTCAGTCAAACATGGTTTTGAAGATACATTGACACTAGCAATTGATTAACAAATCAATAAACTTGAATAATTATTGATATAAATAAGCATGGCAGCTCTGTTTTGTTAATCACACTAAGAAAATAAATATAAATTTTGAATTAATTCCAGCTCCAAAATCCATTTATCTGGCAGATTGCCGTGTTGAAATGCCAAATTTTGGTAAATTTCTTCAGTCAAACAGGGTTTTAAAAAAAAATTGACACTAGCAATTGATTAACAAATCAATAAACTTGAATAATTATTGATATAAAAAAGCCTGGCAGCTCTGTTTTGTTAACCAGACTAAGAAAGTTAATATAAATTTTGAATTAATTCTTAAGAATAACGAATATTTCCAGCTCCAAAATCCATTTATCTGGCAGATTGCCGTGTTGAAATGCCAAATTTTGGTAAATTTCTTCAGTCAAACATGGTTTTGAAGAGACATTGAAACTAGCAATTGATTAACAAATCAATAAACTTGATTAATTATTGATATAAATAAGCCTGGCAGCTCTGTTTTGTTAACCACACTAAGAAAAAAAATATAAATTTTGAATTAATTCCAGCTCCAAAATCCATTTATCTTGCAGATTGCCGTGTTGAAATGCCAAATTTTGGTAAATTTCTTCAGTCAATCAGGGTTTTGAAAAAACATTGACACTAGCAATTGATTAACAAATCAATAAACTTGAATAATTATTGATATAAATAAGCCTGGCAGCTCTGTTTTGTTAATCACACTAAGAAAATAAATATAAATTTTGAATTAATTCCAGCTCCAAAATCAATTTATCTTGCAGATTGCCGTGTTGAAATGCCAAATTTTGGTAAATTTCTTCAGTCTAACAGGGTTTTGAAGAAACATTGACACTAGCAATTGATTAACAAATCAATAAACTTGATTAATTATTGATATAAATAAGCCTGGCAGCTCTGTTTTGTTAACCACACTAAGAAAATAAATATAAATTTTGAATTAATTCCAGCTCCAAAATCCATTTATCTGGCAGATTGCCGTGTTGAAATGCCAAATTTTGGTAAATTTCTTCAGTCAAACAGGGTTTTGAAAAAACATTGACACTAGCATTTGATTAACAAATCAATAAACTTGAATAATTATTGATATAAATAAGCCTGGCAGCTCTGTTTTGTTAACCAGACTAAGAAAGTAAATATAAATTTTGAATTAATTCTTAAGAATAACGAATATTTCCAGCTCCAAAATCCATTTATCTGGCAGATTGCCGTGTTGAAATGCCAAATTTTGGTAAATTTCTTCAGTCAAACATGGTTTTGAAGAAACATTGACACTAGCAATTGATTAACAAATCAATAAACTTGAATAATTATTGATATAAATAAGCCTGGCAGCTCTGTTTTGTTAACCACACTAAGAAAATAAATATAAATTTTGAATTAATTCCAGCTCCAAAATCAATTTATCTTGCAGATTGCCGTGTTGAAATGCCAAATTTTGGTAAATTTCTTCAGTCTAACAGGGTTTTGAAGAAACATTGACACTAGCAATTGATTAACAAATCAATAAACTTGATTAATTATTGATATAAATAAGCCTGGCAGCTCTATTTTGTTAACCACACTAAGAAAATAAATATAAATTTTGAATTAATTCCAGCTCCAAAATCCATTTATCTGGCAGATTGCCGTGTTGAAATGCCAAATTTTGGTAAATTTCTTCAGTCAAACAGGGTTTTGAAAAAACATTGACACTAGCATTTGATTAACAAATCAATAAACTTGAATAATTATTGATATAAATAAGCCTGGCAGCTCTGTTTTGTTAACCAGACTAAGAAAGTAAATATAAATTTTGAATTAATTCTTAAGAATAACGAATATTTCCAGCTCCAAAATCCATTTATCTGGCAGATTGCCGTGTTGAAATGCCAAATTTTGGTAAATTTCTTCAGTCAAACATGGTTTTGAAGAAACATTAACACTAGCAATTGATTAACAAATCAATAAACTTGAATAATTATTGATATAAATAAGCCTGGCAGCTCTATTTTGTTAACCACACTAAGAAAATAAATATAAATTTTGAATTAATTCCAGCTCCAAAATCCATTTATCTGGCAGATTGCCGTGTTTAAATGCCAAATTTTGGTAAATTTCTTCAGTCAAACAGGGTTTTGAAAAAACATTGACACTAGCAATTGATTAACAAATCAATAAACTTGAATAATTATTGATATAAATAAGCCTGGCAGCTCTGTTTTGTTAACCAGACTAAGAAAGTAAATATAAATTTTGAATTAATTCTTAAGAATAACGAATATTTCCAGCTCCAAAATCCATTTATCTGGCAGATTGCCGTGTTGAAATGCCAAATTTTGGTAAATTTCTTCAGTCTAACAGGGTTTTGAAGAAACATTGACACTAGCAATTGATTAACAAATCAATAAATTTGATTAATTATTGATATAAAAAAGCCTGGCAGCTCTGTTTTGTTAACCACACTAAGAAAATAAATATAAATTTTGAATTAATTCCAGCTACAAAATCCATTTATCTGGCAGATTGCCGTGTTGAAATGCCAAATTTTGGTAAATTTCTTCAGTCAAACAGGGTTTTGAAGAAACAATCACACTAGCAATTGATTAACAAATCAATAAACTTGATTAATTATTGATATAAATAAGCCTGGCAGCTCTGTTTTGTTAACCACACTAAGAAAATAAATATAAATTTTGAATTAATTCTTAAGAATAATTAATATTTCCAGTTCCAAAATCCATTTATCTGGCAGATTGTCGTGTTGAAATGCCAAATTTTGGTAAATTTCTTCAGTCAAACAGGGTTTTGAAGAAACATTGACACTAGCAATTGATTAACAAATCAATAAACTTGAATAATTATTGCAATAAATAAGCCTGGCAGCTCGGTTTTGTTAACCACACTAAGAAAATAAATATAAATTTTGAATTAATTCCAGCTCCAAAATCCATTTATCTGGCAGATTGCCGTGTTGAAATGCCAAATTTTAGTAAATTTCTTCAGTCAAACAGGGTTTTGAAGAAACATTGACACTAGCAATTGATTAACAAATAAAAAAAACTTGAATAATTATTGCAATAAATAAGCCTGGCAGCTCTGTTTTGTTAACCACACTAAGAAAATAAATATAAATTTTGAATTAATTCCAGCTCCAAAATCCATTGATCTGGCAGATTGCCGTGTTGAAATGCCAAATTTTGGTAAATTTCTTCAGTCAAACAGGGTTTTGAAGAAACATTGAAACTAGCAATTGATTAACATATCAATAAACTTGATTAATTATTGATATAAATAAGCCTGGCAGCTCTGTTTTGTTAACCAAACTAAGAAAATAAATATAAATTTTGAATTAATTCCAGCTCCAAAATCAATTTATCTGGCAGATTTCCGTGTTGAAATGCCAAATTTTGGTAAATTTCTTCAGTCAATCATGGTTTTGAAGAAACATTGACACTAGCAATTGATTAACAAATCAATAAACTTGAATAATTATTGATATAAATAAGCCTGGCAGCTCTGTTTTGTTAACCACACTAAGAAAATAAATATAAATTTTGAATTAATTCTTAAGAATAATGAATATTTCCAGCTCCAAAATCCATTTATCTGGCAGATTGCCGTGTTGAAATGCCAAATTTTGGTAAATTTCTTCAGTCTAACAGGGTTTTGAAGAAACATTGACAATAGCAATTGATTAACAAATCAATAAATTTGATTAATTATTGATATAAATAAGCCTGGCAGCTCTGTTTTGTTAACCACACTAAGAAAATAAATATAAATTTTGAATTAATTCCAGCTACAAAATCCATTTATCTGGCAGATTGCCGTGTTGAAATGCCAAATTTTGGTAAATTTCTTCAGTCAAACAGGGTTTTGAAGAAACAATCACACTAGCAATTGATTAACAAATCAATAAACTTGAATAATTATTGATATAAATAAGCCTGGCAGCTCTGTTTTGTTAACCACACTAAGAAAATAAATATCAATTTTGAATTAATTCTTAAGAATTATGAATTTTTCCAGCTCCAAAATCCATTTATCTGGCAGATTGCCGTGTTGAAATGCCAAATTTTGGTAAATTTCTTCAGTCAAACAGGGTTTTGAAGAAACAATCACACTAGCAATTGATTAACAAATCAATAAACTTGAATAATTATTGATATAAATAAGCCTGGCAGCTCTGTTTTGTTAATCACACTAAGAAAATAAATATAAATTTTGAATTAATTCTTAAGAATTATGAATTTTTCCAGCTCCAAAATCCATTTATCTGGCAGATTGCCGTGTTGAAATGCCAAATTTTGGTAAATTTCTTCAGTCAAACAGGGTTTTGAAGAAACATTGACACTAGCAATTGATTAACAAATCAATAAACTTGAATAATTATTGCAATAAATAAGCCTGGAAGCTCTGTTTTGTTAACCACACTAAGAAAATAAATATAAATTTTGAATTAATTCCAGCTACAAAATCCAGTTATCTGGCAGATTGCCGTGTTGAAATGCCAAATTTTGGTAAATTTCTTCAGTCAAACAGGGTTTTGAAGAAACAATCACACTAGCAATTGATTAACAAATCAATAAACTTGAATAATTATTGCAATAAATAAGCCTGGAAGCTCTGTTTTGTTAACCACACTAAGAAAATAAATATAAATTTTGAATTAATTCTTAAGAATTATGAATTTTTCCAGCTCCAAAATCCATTTATCTGGCAGATTGCCGTGTTGAAATGCCAAATTTTGGTAAATTTCTTCAGTCAAACAGGGTTTTGAAGAAACATTGACACTAGCAATTGATTAACAAATCAATAAACTTGAATAATTATTGCAATAAATAAGCCTGGAAGCTCTGTTTTGTTAACCACACTAAGAAAATAAATATAAATTTTGAATTAATTCTTAAGAATTATGAATTTTTCCAGCTCCAAAATCCATTTATCTGGCAGATTGCCGTGTTGAAATGCCAAATTTTGGTAAATTTCTTCAGTCAAACAGGGTTTTGAAGAAACATTGACACTAGCAATTGATTAACAAATCAATAAACTTGATTAATTATTGATATAAGTAAGCCTGGCAGCTCTGTTTTGTTAACCACACTAAGAAAATAAGTATAAATTTTGAATTAATTCTTAAGAATAATTAATATTTCCAGCTCCAAAATCCATTTATCTGGCAGATTGCAGTGTTGAAATGCCAAATTTTGGTAAATTTCTTCAGTCTAACAGGGTTTTGAAGAAACATTGACACTAGCAATTGATTAACAAATCAATAAACTTGATTAATTATTGATATAAATAAGCCTGGCAGCTCTGTTTTGTTAACCACACTAAGAAAATAAATATAAATTTTGAATTAATTCTTAGAATTATGAATTTTTCCAGCTCCAAAATCCATTTATCTGGCAGATTGCCGTGTTGAAATGCCAAATTTTGGTAAATTTCTTCAGTCAAACAGGGTTTTGAAGAAACATTGACACTAGCAATTGATTAACAAATCAATAAACTTGAATAATTATTGCAATAAATAAGCCTGGAAGCTCTGTTTTGTTAACCACACTAAGAAAATAAATATAAATTTTGAAGTAATTCCAGCTACAAAATCCATTTATCTGGCAGATTGCCGTGTTGAAATGCCAAATTTTGGTAAATTTCTTCAGTCAAACAGGGTTTTGAAGAAATAATCACACTAGCAATTGATTAACAAATCAATAAACTTGATTAATTATTGATATAAGTAAGCCTGGCAGCTCTGTTTTGTTAACCACACTAAGAAAATAAATATAAATTTTGAATTAATTCTTAAGAATAATTAATATTTCCAGCTCCAAAATCCATTTATCTGGCAGATTGCAGTGTTGAAATGCCAAATTTTGGTAAATTTCTTCAGTCTAACAGGGTTTTGAAGAAACATTGACACTAGCAATTGATTAACAAATCAATAAACTTGAATAATTATTGATATAAATAAGCCTGGCAGCTCTGTTTTGTTAAACACACTAAGAAAATAAATATAAATTTTGAATTAATTCTTAAGAATTATGAATTTTTCCAGCTCCAAAATTTATTTATCTGGCAGATTGCAGTGTTGAAATGCCAAATTTTGGTAAATTTCTTCAGTCTAACAGGGTTTTGAAGAAACATTGACACTAGCAATTGATTAACAAATCAATAAACTTGATTAATTATTGATATAAATAAGCCTGGCAGCTCTGTTTTGTTAACCACTTTAAGAAAATAAATATAAATTTTGAATTAATTCTTAAGAATAATTAATATTTCCAGCTCCAAAATCCATTTATCTGGCAGATTGTCGTGTTGAAATGCCAAATTTTGGTAAATTTCTTCAGTCAAACAGGGTTTTGAAGAAACATTGACACTAGCAATTGATTAACAAATCAATAAACTTGAATAATTATTGCAATAAATAAGCCTGGCAGCTCTGTTTTGTTAACCACACTAAGAAAATAAATATAAATTTTGAATTAATTCTTAAGAATAATGAATATTTCCTGCTCCCAAATCCATTAATCTGGCAGATTGCCGTGTTGAAATGCCAAATTTTGGTAAATTTCTTCAGTCTAACAGGGTTTTGAAGAAACATTGACACTAGCAATTGATTAACAAATCAATAAATTTGATTAATTATTGATATAAAAAAGCCTGGCAGCTCTGTTTTGTTAACCACACTAAGAAAATAAATATAAATTTTGAATTAATTCCAGCTACAAAATCCATTTATCTGGCAGATTGCCGTGTTGAAATGCCAAATTTTGGTAAATTTCTTCAGTCAAACAGGGTTTTGAAGAAACAATCACACTAGCAATTGATTAACAAATCAATAAACTTTTATAATTATTGATATAAATAAGCCTGGCAGCTCTGTTTTGTTAACCACACTAAGAAAATAAATATAAATTTTGAATTAATTCCAGCTACAAAATCCATTTATCATGCAGATTGCCGTGTTGAAATGCCAAATTTTGGTAAATTTCTTCAGTCAAACAGGGTTTTGAAGAAACAATCACACTAGCAATTGATTAACAAATCAATAAACTTGATTAATTATTGATATAAATAAGCCTGGCAGCTCTGTTTTGTTAACCACACTAAGAAAATAAATATAAATTTTGAATTAATTCTTAAGAATAATTAATATTTCCAGCTCCAAAATCCATTTATCTGGCAGATTGTCGTGTTGAAATGCCAAATTTTGGTAAATTTCTTCAGTCAAACAGGGTTTTGAAGAAACATTGACACTAGCAATTGATTAACAAATCAATAAACTTGAATAATTATTGCAATAAATAAGCCTGGCAGCTCTGTTTTGTTAACCACACTAAGAAAATAAATATAAATTTTGAATTAATTCCAGCTCCAAAATCCATTTATCTGGCAGATTGCCGTGTTGAAATGCCAAATTTTAGTAAATTTCTTCAGTCAAACAGGGTTTTGAAGAAACATTGACACTAGCAATTGATTAACAAATAAAAAAACTTGAATAATTATTGCAATAAATAAGCCTGGCAGCTCTGTTTTGTTAACCACACTAAGAAAATAAATATAAATTTTGAATTAATTCCAGCTCCAAAATCCATTGATCTGGCAGATTGCCGTGTTGAAATGCCAAATTTTGGTAAATTTCTTCAGTCAAACAGGGTTTTGAAGAAACATTGACACTAGCAATTGATTAACAAATCAATAAACTTGAATAATTATTGATATAAATAAGCCTGGCAGCTCTGTTTTGTTAACCACACTAAGAAAATAAATATAAATTTTGAATTAATTCTTAAGAATAATGAATATTTCCAGCTCCAAAATCCATTTATCTGGCAGATTGCCGTGTTGAAATGCCAAATTTTGGTAAATTTCTTCAGTCTAACAGGGTTTTGAAGAAACAATCACACTAGCAATTGATTAACAAATCAATAAACTTGAATAATTATTGATATAAATAAGCCTGGCAGCTCTGTTTTGTTAACCACACTAAGAAAATAAATATAAATTTTGAATTAATTCCAGCTACAAAATCCATTTATCTGGCAGATTGCCGTGTTGAAATGCCAAATTTTGGTAAATTTCTTTAGTCAAACAGGGTTTTGAAGAAACAATCACACTAGCAATTGATTAACAAATCAATAAACTTGAATAATTATTGATATAAATAAGCCTGGCAGCTCTGTTTTGTTAACCACACTAAGAAAATAAATATAAATTTTGAATTAATTCTTAAGAATTATGAATTTTTCCAGCTCCAAAATCCATTTATCTGGCAGATTGCCGTGTTGAAATGCCAAATTTTGGTAAATTTCTTCAGTCAAACAGGGTTTTGAAGAAACAATCACACTAGCAATTGATTAACAAATCAATAAACTTGAATAATTATTGCAATAAATAAGCCTGGAAGCTCTGTTTTGTTAACCACACTAAGAAAATAAATATAAATTTTGAATTAATTACAGCTACAAAATCCAGTTATCTGGCAGATTGCCGTGTTGAAATGCCAAATTTTGGTAAATTTCTTCAGTCAAACAGGGTTTTGAAGAAACAATCACAATAGCAATTGATTAACAAATCAATAAACTTGAATAATTATTGCAATAAATAAGCCTGGAAGCTCTGTTTTGTTAACCACACTAAGAAAATAAATATAAATTTTGAATTAATTCTTAAGAATTATGAATTTTTCCAGCTCCAAAATCCATTTATCTGGCAGATTGCAGTGTTGAAATGCCAAATTTTGGTAAATTTCTTCAGTCTAACAGGGTTTTGAAGAAACATTGACACTAGCAATTGATTAACAAATCAATAAACTTGATTAATTATTGATATAAATAAGCCTGGCAGCTCTGTTTTGTTAACCACACTAAGAAAATAAATATAAATTTTGAATTAATTCCAGCTCCAAAATCCATTTATCTGGCAGATTGCCGTGTTGAAATGCCAAATTTTGGTAAATTTCTTCAGTCAAACAGGGTTTTGAAGAAACATTGACACTAGCAATTGATTAACAAATCAATAAATTTGATTAATTATTGATATAAATAAGCCTGGCAGCTCTGTTTTGTTAACCACACTAAGAAAATAAATATAAATTTTGAATTAATTCCAGCTACAAAATCCATTTATCTGGCAGATTGCCGTGTTGAAATGCCAAATTTTGGTAAATTTCTTCAGTCAAACAGGGTTTTGAAGAAACATTGACACTAGCAATTGATTAACAAATCAATAAACTTGAATAATTATTGCAATAAATAAGCCTGGAAGCTCTGTTTTGTTAACCACACTAAGAAAATAAATATAAATTTTGAAGTAATTCCAGCTACAAAATTCATTTATCTGGCAGATTGCCGTGTTGAAATGCCAAATTTTGGTAAATTTCTTCAGCCAAACAGGGTTTTGAAGAAACAATCACACTAGCAATTGATTAACAAATCAATAAACTTGATTAATTATTGATATATGTAAGCCTGGCAGCTCTGTTTTGTTAACCACACTAAGAAAATAAATATAAATTTTGAATTAATTCTTTAGAATAATTAATATTTCCAGCTCCAAAATCCATTTATCTGGCAGATTGCAGTGTTGAAATGCCAAATTTTGGTAAATTTCTTCAGTCAAACAGGGTTTTGAAGAAACATTGACACTAGCAATTGATTAACAAATCAATAAACTTGATTAATTATTGATATAAATAAGCCTGGCAGCTCTGTTTTGTTAACCACACTAAGAAAATAAATATAAATTTTGAATTAATTCCAGCTACAAAATCCATTTATCTGGCAGATTGCCGTGTTGAAATTCCAAATTTTGGTAAATTTCTTCATTCAAACAGGGTTTTGAAGAAACATTGACACTAGCAATTGATTAACAAATCAATAAATTTGATTAATTATTGATATAAATAAGCCTGGCAGCTCTGTTTTGTTAACCACACTAAGAAAATAAATATAAATTTTGAATTAATTCCAGCTACAAAATCCATTTATCTGGCAGATTGCCGTGTTGAAATGCCAAATTTTAGTAAATTTCTTCAGTCAAACAGGGTTTTGAAGAAACAATCACACTAGCAATTGATTAACAAATCAATAAACTTGAATAATTATTGATATAAATAAGCCTGGCAGCTCTGTTTTGTTAACCACACTAAGAAAATAAATATAAATTTTGAATTAATTCTTGAGAATTATGAATTTTTCCAGCTCCAAAATCCATTTATCTGGCAGATTGCCGTGTTGAAATGCCAAATTTTGGTAAATTTCTTCAGTCAAACAGGGTTTTGAAGAAACATTGACACTAGCAATTGATTAACAAATCAATAAACTTGAATAATTATTGCAATAAATAAGCCTGGCAGCTCTGTTTTGTTAACCACACTAAGAAAATAAATATAAATTTTGAATTAATTCCAGCTACAAAATCCATTTATCTGGCAGATTGCCGTGTTGAAATGCCAAATTTTGGTAAATTTCTTCAGTCAAACAGGGTTTTGAAGAAACAATCACACTAGCAATTGATTAACAAATCAATAAACTTGAATAATTATTGCAATAAATAAGCCTGGAAGCTCTGTTTTGTTAACCACACTAAGAAAATAAATATAAATTTTGAATTAATTACAGCTACAAAATCCAGTTATCTGGCAGATTGCCGTGTTGATATGCCAAATTTTGGTAAATTTCTTCAGTCAAACAGGGTTTTGAAGAAACAATCACAATAGCAATTGATTAACAAATCAATAAACTTGAATAATTATTGCAATAAATAAGCCTGGAAGCTCTGTTTTGTTAACCACACTAAGAAAATAAATATAAATTTTGAATTAATTCTTAAGAATTATGAATTTTTCCAGCTCCAAAATCCATTTATCTGGCAGATTGCAGTGTTGAAATGCCAAATTTTGGTAAATTTCTTCAGTCTAACAGGGTTTTGAAGAAACATTGACACTAGCAATTGATTAACAAATCAATAAACTTGATTAATTATTGATATAAATAAGCCTGGCAGCTCTGTTTTGTTAACCACACTAAGAAAATAAATATAAATTTTGAATTAATTCTTAGAATTATGAATTTTTCCAGCTGCAAAATCCATTTATCTGGCAGATTGCCGTGTTGAAATGCCAAATTTTGGTAAATTTCTTCAGTCAAACAGGGTTTTAAAGAAATAATCACACTAGCAATTGATTAACAAATCAATAAACTTGATTAATTATTGATATAAGTAAGCCTGGCAGCTCTGTTTTGTTAACCACACTAAGAAAATAAATATAAATTTTGAATTAATTCTTAAGAATAATTAATATTTCCAGCTCCAAAATCCATTTATCTGGCAGATTGCAGTGTTGAAATGCCAAATTTTGGTAAATTTCTTCAGTCTAACAGGGTTTTGAAGAAACATTGACACTAGCAATTGATTAACAAATCAATAAACTTGATTAATTATTGATATAAATAAGCCTGGCAGCTCTGTTTTGTTAACCACACTAAGAAAATAAATATAAATTTTGAATTAATTCCAGCTCCAAAATCCATTTATCTGGCAGATTGCCGTGTTGAAATGCCAAATTTTGGTAAATTTCTTCAGTCAAACAGGGTTTTGAAGAAACATTGACACTAGCAATTGATTAACAAATCAATAAATTTGATTAATTATTGATATAAATAAGCCTGGCAGCTCTGTTTTGTTAACCACACTAAGAAAATAAATATAAATTTTGAATTAATTCCAGCTACAAAATCCATTTATCTGGCAGATTGCCGTGTTGAAATGCCAAATTTTGGTAAATTTCTTCAGTCAAACAGGGTTTTGAAGAAACATTGACACTAGCAATTGATTAACAAATCAATAAACTTGAATAATTATTGCAATAAATAAGCCTGGAAGCTCTGTTTTGTTAACCACACTAAGAAAATAAATATAAATTTTGAAGTAATTCCAGCTACAAAATTCATTTATCTGGCAGATTGCCGTGTTGAAATGCCAAATTTTGGTAAATTTCTTCAGCCAAACAGGGTTTTGAAGAAACAATCACACTAGCAATTGATTAACAAATCAATAAACTTGATTAATTATTGATATATGTAAGCCTGGCAGCTCTGTTTTGTTAACCACACTAAGAAAATAAATATAAATTTTGAATTAATTCTTTAGAATAATTAATATTTCCAGCTCCAAAATCCATTTATCTGGCAGATTGCAGTGTTGAAATGCCAAATTTTGGTAAATTTCTTCAGTCAAACAGGGTTTTGAAGAAACATTGACACTAGCAATTGATTAACAAATCAATAAACTTGATTAATTATTGATATAAATAAGCCTGGCAGCTCTGTTTTGTTAACCACACTAAGAAAATAAATATAAATTTTGAATTAATTCCAGCTACAAAATCCATTTATCTGGCAGATTGCCGTGTTGAAATGCCAAATTTTAGTAAATTTCTTCAGTCAAACAGGGTTTTGAAGAAACAATCACACTAGCAATTGATTAACAAATCAATAAACTTGAATAATTATTGATATAAATAAGCCTGGCAGCTCTGTTTTGTTAACCACACTAAGAAAATAAATATAAATTTTGAATTAATTCTTGAGAATTATGAATTTTTCCAGCTCCAAAATCCATTTATCTGGCAGATTGCCGTGTTGAAATGCCAAATTTTGGTAAATTTCTTCAGTCAAACAGGGTTTTGAAGAAACATTGACACTAGCAATTGATTAACAAATCAATAAACTTGAATAATTATTGCAATAAATAAGCCTGGCAGCTCTGTTTTGTTAACCACACTAAGAAAATAAATATAAATTTTGAATTAATTCCAGCTACAAAATCCATTTATCTGGCAGATTGCCGTGTTGAAATGCCAAATTTTGGTAAATTTCTTCAGTCAAACAGGGTTTTGAAGAAACAATCACACTAGCAATTGATTAACAAATCAATAAACTTGACTAATTATTGATATAAATAAGCCTGGCAGCTCTGTTTTGTTAACCACACTAAGAAAATAAATATAAATTTTGAATTAATTCTTAAGAATAATTAATATTTCCAGCTCCAAAATCCATTTATCTGGCAGATTGCCGTGTTGAAATGCCAAATTTTGGTAAATTTCTTCAGTCTAACAGGGTTTTGAAGAAACAATCACACTAGCAATTGATTAACAAATCAATAAACTTGAATAATTATTGATATAAATAAGCCTGGCAGCTCTGTTTTGTTAACCACACTAAGAAAATAAATATAAATTTTGAATTAATTCTTAAGAATTATGAATTTTTCCAGCTCCAAAATCCATTTATCTGGCAGATTGTCGTGTTGAAATGCCAAATTTTGGTAAATTTCTTCAGTCAAACAGGGTTTTGAAGAAACATTGACACTAGCAATTGATTAACAAATCAATAAACTTGATTAATTATTGATATAAATAAGCCTTACAGCTCTGTTTTGTTAACCACACTAAGAAAATAAATATAAATTTTGAATAAATTCCAGCTCCAAAATCAATTTATCTAGCAGATTGCCGTGTTGAAATGCCAAATTTTGGTAAATTTCTTCAGTCAAACAGGGTTTTGAAGAAACATTGACACTAGCAATTGATTAACAAATCAATAAACTTGAATAATTATTGCAATAAATAAGCCTGGAAGCTCTGTTTTGTTAACCACACTAAGAAAATAAATATAAATTTTGAATTAATTCTTAAGAATAATGAATATTTCCAGCTCCAAAATCCATTTATCTGGCAGATTGCCGTGTTGAAATGCAAAATTTTGGTAAATTTCTTCAGTCTAACAGGGTTTTGAAGAAACATTGACACTAGCAATTGATTAACAAATCAATAAATTTGATTAATTATTGATATAAATAAGCCTGGCAGCTCTGTTTTGTTAACCACACTAAGAAAATAAATATAAATTTTGAATTAATTCCAGCTACAAAATCCATTTGTCTGGCAGATTGCCGTGTTGAAATGCCAAATTTTGGTAAATTTCTTCAGTCAAACAGGGTTTTGAAGAAACAATCACACTAGCAATTGATTAACAAATCAATAAACTTGAATAATTATTGTTATAAATAAGCCTGGCAGCTCTGTTTTGTTAACCACACTAAGAAAATAAATATAAATTTTGAATTAATTCTTAAGAATAATTAATATTTCCAGCTCCAAAATCAATTTATCTAGCAGATTGCCGTGTTGAAATGCCAAATTTTGGTAAATTTCTTCAGTCAAACAGGGTTTTGAAGAAACATTGACACTAGCAATTGATTAACAAATCAATAAACTTGAATAATTATTGCAATAAATAAGCCTGGAAGCTCTGTTTTGTTAACCACACTAAGAAAATAAATATAAATTTTGAATTAATTCTTAAGAATAATGAATATTTCCAGCTCCAAAATCCATTTATCTGGCAGATTGCCGTGTTGAAATGCAAAATTTTGGTAAATTTCTTCAGTCTAACAGGGTTTTGAAGAAACATTGACACTAGCAATTGATTAACAAATCAATAAATTTGATTAATTATTGATATAAATAAGCCTGGCAGCTCTGTTTTGTTAACCACACTAAGAAAATAAATATAAATTTTGAATTAATTCCAGCTACAAAATCCATTTGTCTGGCAGATTGCCGTGTTGAAATGCCAAATTTTGGTAAATTTCTTCAGTCAAACAGGGTTTTGAAGAAACAATCACACTAGCAATTGATTAACAAATCAATAAACTTGAATAATTATTGTTATAAATAAGCTTGGCAGCTCTGTTTTGTTAACCACACTAAGAAAATAAATATAAATTTTGAATTAATTCTTAAGAATTATGAATTTTTCCAGCTCCAAAATCCATTTATCTGGCAGATTGCCGTGTTGAAATGCCAAATTTTAGTAAATTTCTTCAGTCAAACAGGGTTTTGAAGAAACATTGACACTAGCAATTGATTAACAAATCAATAAACTTGACTAATTATTGATATAAATAAGCCTGGCAGCTCTGTTTTGTTAACCACACTAAGAAAATAAATATAAATTTTGAATTAATTCTTAAGAATAATTAATATTTCCAGCTCCAAAATCCATTTATCTGGCAGATTGCCGTGTTGAAATGCCAAATTTTGGTAAATTTCTTCAGTCAAACAGGGTTTTGAAGAAACATTGACACTAGCAATTGATTAACAAATCAATAAACTTGAATAATTATTGCAATAAATAAGCCTGGAAGCTCTGTTTTGTTAACCACACTAAGAAAATAAATATAAATTTTGAATTAATTCTTAAGAATAATGAATATTTCCAGCTCCAAAATCCATTTATCTGGCAGATTGCCGTGTTGAAATGCAAAATTTTGGTAAATTTCTTCAGTCTAACAGGGTTTTGAAGAAACATTGACACTAGCAATTGATTAACAAATCAATAAATTTGATTAATTATTGATATAAATAAGCCTGGCAGCTCTGTTTTGTTAACCACACTAAGAAAATAAATATAAATTTTGAATTAATTCCAGCTACAAAATCCATTTGTCTGGCAGATTGCCGTGTTGAAATGCCAAATTTTGGTAAATTTCTTCAGTCAAACAGGGTTTTGAAGAAACAATCACACTAGCAATTGATTAACAAATCAATAAACTTGAATAATTATTGTTATAAATAAGCTTGGCAGCTCTGTTTTGTTAACCACACTAAGAAAATAAATATAAATTTTGAATTAATTCTAAAGAATTATGAATTTTTCCAGCTCCAAAATCCATTTATCTGGCAGATTGCCGTGTTGAAATGCCAAATTTTAGTAAATTTCTTCAGTCAAACAGGGTTTTGAAGAAACATTGACACTAGCAATTGATTAACAAATCAATAAACTTGACTAATTATTGATATAAATAAGCCTGGCAGCTCTGTTTTGTTAACCACACTAAGAAAATAAATATAAATTTTGAATTAATTCTTAAGAATAATTAATATTTCCAGCTCCAAAATCCATTTATCTGGCAGATTGCCGTGTTGAAATGCCAAATTTTGGTAAATTTCTTCAGTCAAACAGGGTTTTGAAGAAACATTGACACTAGCAATTGATTAACAAATCAATAAACTTGAATAATTATTGCAATAAATAAGCCTGGAAGCTCTGTTTTGTTAACCACACTAAGAAAATAAATATAAATTTTGAATTAATTCTTAAGAATAATGAATATTTCCAGCTCCAAAATCCATTTATCTGGCAGATTGCCGTGTTGAAATGCAAAATTTTGGTAAATTTCTTCAGTCTAACAGGGTTTTGAAGAAACATTGACACTAGCAATTGATTAACAAATCAATAAATTTGATTAATTATTGATATAAATAAGCCTGGCAGCTCTGTTTTGTTAACCACACTAAGAAAATAAATATAAATTTTGAATTAATTCCAGCTACAAAATCCATTTATCTGGCAGATTGCCGTGTTGAAATGCCAAATTTTGGTAAATTTCTTCAGTCAAACAGGGTTTTGAAGAAACAATCACACTAGCAATTGATTAACAAATCAAGAAACTTGAATAATTATTGTTATAAATAAGCCTGGCAGCTCTGTTTTGTTAACCACACTAAGAAAATAAATATAAATTTTGAATTAATTCTTAAGAATTATGAATTTTTCCAGCTCCAAAATCCATTTATCTGGCAGATTGCCGTGTTGAAATGCCAAATTTTGGTAAATTTCTTCAGTCAAACAGGGTTTTGAAGAAACATTGACACTAGCAATTGATTAACAAATCAATAAACTTGAATAATTATTGCAATAAATAAGCCTGGAAGCTCTGTTTTGTTAACCACACTAAGAAAATAAATATAAATTTTGAAGTAATTCCAGCTACAAAATCCATTTATCTGGCAGATTGCCGTGTTGAAATGCCAAATTTTGGTTAATTTCTTCAGTCAAACAGGGTTTTGAAGAAACAATCACACTAGCAATTGATTAACAAATCAATAAACTTGATTAATTATTGATATAAATAAGCCTGGCAGCTCTGTTTTGTTAACCACACTAAGAAAATAAATATAAATTTTGAATTAATTCTTAAGAATAATTAATATTTCCAGCTCCAAAATCCATTTATCTGGGAGATTGCAATGTTGAAATGCCAAATTTTGGTAAATTTCTTCAGTCTAACAGGGTTTTGAAGAAACATTGACACTAGCAATTGATTAACAAATCAATAAACTTGATTAATTATTGATATAAATAAGCCTGGCAGCTCTGTTTTGTTAACCACACTAAGAAAATAAATATAAATTTCGAATTAATTCCAGCTACAAAATCCATTTATCTGGCAGATTGCCGTGTTGAAATGCCAAATTTTGGTAAATTTCTTCAGTCAAACAGGGTTTTGAAGAAACATTGACACTAGCAATTGATTAACAAATCAATAAATTTGATTAATTATTGATATAAATAAGCCTGGCAGCTCTGTTTTGTTAACCACACTAAGAAAATAAATATAAATTTTGAATTAATTCTTAAGAATAATTAATATTTCCAGCTCCAAAATCCATTTATCTGGCAGATTGCCGTGTTGAAATGCCAAATTTTGGTAAATTTCTTCAGTCAAACAGGGTTTTGAAGAAACAATCACACTAGCAATTGATTAACAAATCAATAAACTTGAATAATTATTGTTATAAATAAGCCTGGCAGCTCTGTTTTGTTAACCACACTAAGAAAATAAATATAAATTTTGAATTAATTCTTAAGAATTATGAATTTTTCCAGCTCCAAAATCCATTTATCTGGCAGATTGCCGTGTTGAAATGCCAAATTTTAGTAAATTTCTTCAGTCAAACAGGGTTTTGAAGAAACATTGACACTAGCAATTGATTAACAAATCAATAAACTTGACTAATTATTGATATAAATAAGCCTGGCAGCTCTGTTTTGTTAACCACACTAAGAAAATAAATATAAATTTTGAATTAATTCTTAAGAATAGTTAATATTTCCAGCTCCAAAATCAATTTATCTAGCAGATTGCCGTGTTGAAATGCCAAATTTTGGTAAATTTCTTCAGTCAAACAGGGTTTTGAAGAAACATTGACACTAGCAATTGATTAACAAATCAATAAACTTGAATAATTATTGTTATAAATAAGCCTGGCAGCTCTGTTTTGTTAACCACACTAAGAAAATAAATATAAATTTTGAATTAATTCTTAAGAATTATGAATTTTTCCAGCTCCAAAATCCATTTATCTGGCAGATTGCCGTGTTGAAATGCCAAATTTTAGTAAATTTCTTCAGTCAAACAGGGTTTTGAAGAAACATTGACACTAGCAATTGATTAACAAATCAATAAACTTGAATAATTATTGATATAAATAAGCCTGGCAGCTCTGTTTTGTTAACCAGACTAAGAAAGTAAATATAAATTTTGAATTAATTCTTAAGAATAACGAATATTTCCAGCTCCAAAATCCATTTATCTGGCAGATTGCCGTGTTGAAATGCCAAATTTTGGTAAATTTCTTCAGTCTAACAGGGTTTTGAAGAAACATTGACACTAGCAATTGATTAACAAATCAATAAATTTGATTAATTATTGATATAAAAAAGCCTGGCAGCTCTGTTTTGTTAACCACACTAAGAAAATAAATATAAATTTTGAATTAATTCCAGCTACAAAATCCATTTATCTGGCAGATTGCCGTGTTGAAATGCCAAATTTTGGTAAATTTCTTCAGTCAAACAGGGTTTTGAAGAAACATTGACACTAGCAATTGATTAACAAATCAATAAACTTGAATAATTATTGCAATAAATAAGCCTGGAAGCTCTGTTTTGTTAACCACACTAAGAAAATAAATATAAATTTTGAAGTAATTCCAGCTACAAAATCCATTTATCTGGCAGATTGCCGTGTTGAAATGCCAAATTTTGGTTAATTTCTTCAGTCAAACAGGGTTTTGAAGAAACAATCACACTAGCAATTGATTAACAAATCAATAAACTTGATTAATTATTGATATAAATAAGCCTGGCAGCTCTGTTTTGTTAACCACACTAAGAAAATAAATATAAATTTTGAATTAATTCTTAAGAATAATTAATATTTCCAGCTCCAAAATCCATTTATCTGGGAGATTGCAATGTTGAAATGCCAAATTTTGGTAAATTTCTTCAGTCTAACAGGGTTTTGAAGAAACATTGACACTAGCAATTGATTAACAAATCAATAAACTTGATTAATTATTGATATAAATAAGCCTGGCAGCTCTGTTTTGTTAACCACACTAAGAAAATAAATATAAATTTCGAATTAATTCCAGCTACAAAATCCATTTATCTGGCAGATTGCCGTGTTGAAATGCCAAATTTTGGTAAATTTCTTCAGTCAAACAGGGTTTTGAAGAAACATTGACACTAGCAATTGATTAACAAATCAATAAATTTGATTAATTATTGATATAAATAAGCCTGGCAGCTCTGTTTTGTTAACCACACTAAGAAAATAAATATAAATTTTGAATTAATTCTTAAGAATAATTAATATTTCCAGCTCCAAAATCCATTTATCTGGCAGATTGCCGTGTTGAAATGCCAAATTTTGGTAAATTTCTTCAGTCAAACAGGGTTTTGAAGAAACAATCACACTAGCAATTGATTAACAAATCAATAAACTTGAATAATTATTGTTATAAATAAGCCTGGCAGCTCTGTTTTGTTAACCACACTAAGAAAATAAATATAAATTTTGAATTAATTCTTAAGAATTATGAATTTTTCCAGCTCCAAAATCCATTTATCTGGCAGATTGCCGTGTTGAAATGCCAAATTTTAGTAAATTTCTTCAGTCAAACAGGGTTTTGAAGAAACATTGACACTAGCAATTGATTAACAAATCAATAAACTTGACTAATTATTGATATAAATAAGCCTGGCAGCTCTGTTTTGTTAACCACACTAAGAAAATAAATATAAATTTTGAATTAATTCTTAAGAATAATTAATATTTCCAGCTCCAAAATCAATTTATCTAGCAGATTGCCGTGTTGAAATGCCAAATTTTGGTAAATTTCTTCAGTCAAACAGGGTTTTGAAGAAACAATCACACTAGCAATTGATTAACAAATCAATAAACTTGAATAATTATTGTTATAAATAAGCCTGGCAGCTCTGTTTTGTTAACCACACTAAGAAAATAAATATAAATTTTGAATTAATTCTTAAGAATTATGAATTTTTCCAGCTCCAAAATCCATTTATCTGGCAGATTGCCGTGTTGAAATGCCAAATTTTAGTAAATTTCTTCAGTCAAACAGGGTTTTGAAGAAACATTGACACTAGCAATTGATTAACAAATCAATAAACTTGACTAATTATTGATATAAATAAGCCTGGCAGCTCTGTTTTGTTAACCACACTAAGAAAATAAATATAAATTTTGAATTAATTCTTAAGAATAATTAATATTTCCAGCTCCAAAATCAATTTATCTAGCAGATTGCCGTGTTGAAATGCCAAATTTTGGTAAATTTCTTCAGTCAAACAGGGTTTTGAAGAAACATTGACACTAGCAATTGATTAACAAATCAATAAACTTGAATAATTATTGCAATAAATAAGCCTGGAAGCTCTGTTTTGTTAACCACACTAAGGAAATAAATATAAATTTTGAATTAATTCTTAAGAATAATGAATATTTCCAGCTCCAAAATTCATTTATCTGGCAGATTGCCGTGTTGAAATGCAAAATTTTGGTAAATTTCTTCAGTCTAACAGGGTTTTGAAGAAACATTGACACTAGCAATTGATTAACAAATCAATAAATTTGATTAATTATTGATATAAATAAGCCTGGCAGCTCTGTTCTGTTAACCACACTAAGAAAATAAATATAAATTTTGAATTAATTCCAGCTACAAAATCCATTTGTCTGGCAGATTGCCGTGTTGAAATGCCAAATTTTGGTAAATTTCTTCAGTCAAACAGGGTTTTGAAGAAACAATCACACTAGCAATTGATTAACAAATCAATAAACTTGAATAATTATTGTTATAAATAAGCCTGGCAGCTCTGTTTTGTTAACCACACTAAGAAAATAAATATAAATTTTGAATTAATTCTTAAGAATTATGAATTTTTCCAGCTCCAAAATCCATTTATCTGGCAGATTGCCGTGTTGAAATGCCAAATTTTAGTAAATTTCTTCAGTCAAACAGGGTTTTGAAGAAACATTGACACTAGCAATTGATTAACAAATCAATAAACTTGACTAATTATTGATATAAATAAGCCTGGCAGCTCTGTTTTGTTAACCACACTAAGAAAATAAATATAAATTTTGAATTAATTCTTAAGAATAATTAATATTTCCAGCTCCAAAATCAATTTATCTAGCAGATTGCCGTGTTGAAATGCCAAATTTTGGTAAATTTCTTCAGTCAAACAGGGTTTTGAAGAAACATTGACACTAGCAATTGATTAACAAATCAATAAACTTGAATAATTATTGCAATAAATAAGCCTGGAAGCTCTGTTTTGTTAACCACACTAAGAAAATAAATATAAATTTTGAATTAATTCTTAAGAATAATGAATATTTCCAGCTCCAAAATCAATTTATCTAGCAGATTGCCGTGTTGAAATGCCAAATTTTGGTAAATTTCTTCAGTCAAACAGGGTTTTGAAGAAACATTGACACTAGCAATTGATTAACAAATCAATAAACTTGAATAATTATTGCAATAAATAAGCCTGGAAGCTCTGTTTTGTTAACCACACTAAGAAAATAAATATAAATTTTGAATTAATTCTTAAGAATAATGAATATTTCCAGCTCCAAAATCCATTTATCTGGCAGATTGCCGTGTTGAAATGCAAAATTTTGGTAAATTTCTTCAGTCTAACAGGGTTTTGAAGAAACATTGACACTAGCAATTGATTAACAAATCAATAAATTTGATTAATTATTGATATAAATAAGCCTGGCAGCTCTGTTTTGTTAACCACACTAAGAAAATAAATATAAATTTTGAATTAATTCCAGCTACAAAATCCATTTGTCTGGCAGATTGCCGTGTTGAAATGCCAAATTTTGGTAAATTTCTTCAGTCAAACAGGGTTTTGAAGAAACAATCACACTAGCAATTGATTAACAAATCAATAAACTTGAATAATTATTGTTATAAATAAGCTTGGCAGCTCTGTTTTGTTAACCACACTAAGAAAATAAATATAAATTTTGAATTAATTCTTAAGAATTATGAATTTTTCCAGCTCCAAAATCCATTTATCTGGCAGATTGCCGTGTTGAAATGCCAAATTTTAGTAAATTTCTTCAGTCAAACAGGGTTTTGAAGAAACATTGACACTAGCAATTGATTAACAAATCAATAAACTTGACTAATTATTGATATAAATAAGCCTGGCAGCTCTGTTTTGTTAACCACACTAAGAAAATAAATATAAATTTTGAATTAATTCTTAAGAATAATTAATATTTCCAGCTCCAAAATCCATTTATCTGGCAGATTGCCGTGTTGAAATGCCAAATTTTGGTAAATTTCTTCAGTCAAACAGGGTTTTGAAGAAACATTGACACTAGCAATTGATTAACAAATCAATAAACTTGAATAATTATTGCAATAAATAAGCCTGGAAGCTCTGTTTTGTTAACCACACTAAGAAAATAAATATAAATTTTGAATTAATTCTTAAGAATAATGAATATTTCCAGCTCCAAAATCCATTTATCTGGCAGATTGCCGTGTTGAAATGCAAAATTTTGGTAAATTTCTTCAGTCTAACAGGGTTTTGAAGAAACATTGACACTAGCAATTGATTAACAAATCAATAAATTTGATTAATTATTGATATAAATAAGCCTGGCAGCTCTGTTTTGTTAACCACACTAAGAAAATAAATATAAATTTTGAATTAATTCCAGCTACAAAATCCATTTATCTGGCAGATTGCCGTGTTGAAATGCCAAATTTTGGTAAATTTCTTCAGTCAAACAGGGTTTTGAAGAAACAATCACACTAGCAATTGATTAACAAATCAATAAACTTGAATAATTATTGTTATAAATAAGCCTGGCAGCTCTGTTTTGTTAACCACACTAAGAAAATAAATATAAATTTTGAATTAATTCTTAAGAATTATGAATTTTTCCAGCTCCAAAATCCATTTATCTGGCAGATTGCCGTGTTGAAATGCCAAATTTTGGTAAATTTCTTCAGTCAAACAGGGTTTTGAAGAAACATTGACACTAGCAATTGATTAACAAATCAATAAACTTGATTAATTATTGATATAAATAAGCCTGGCAGCACTGTTTTGTTAACCACACTAAGAAAATAAATATAAATTTTGAATTAATTCTTAAGAATAATTAATATTTCCAGCTCCAAAATCCATTTATCTGGGAGATTGCAATGTTGAAATGCCAAATTTTGGTAAATTTCTTCAGTCTAACAGGGTTTTGAAGAAACATTGACACTAGCAATTGATTAACAAATCAATAAACTTGATTAATTATTGATATAAATAAGCCTGGCAGCTCTGTTTTGTTAACCACACTAAGAAAATAAATATAAATTTCGAATTAATTCCAGCTACAAAATCCATTTATCTGGCAGATTGCCGTGTTGAAATGCCAAATTTTGGTAAATTTCTTCAGTCAAACAGGGTTTTGAAGAAACATTGACACTAGCAATTGATTAACAAATCAATAAATTTGATTAATTATTGATATAAATAAGCCTGGCAGCTCTGTTTTGTTAACCACACTAAGAAAATAAATATAAATTTTGAATTAATTCTTAAGAATAATTAATATTTCCAGCTCCAAAATCCATTTATCTGGCAGATTGCCGTGTTGAAATGCCAAATTTTGGTAAATTTCTTCAGTCAAACAGGGTTTTGAAGAAACAATCACACTAGCAATTGATTAACAAATCAATAAACTTGAATAATTATTGTTATAAATAAGCCTGGCAGCTCTGTTTTGTTAACCACACTAAGAAAATAAATATAAATTTTGAATTAATTCTTAAGAATTATGAATTTTTCCAGCTCCAAAATCCATTTATCTGGCAGATTGCCGTGTTGAAATGCCAAATTTTAGTAAATTTCTTCAGTCAAACAGGGTTTTGAAGAAACATTGACACTAGCAATTGATTAACAAATCAATAAACTTGACTAATTATTGATATAAATAAGCCTGGCAGCTCTGTTTTGTTAACCACACTAAGAAAATAAATATAAATTTTGAATTAATTCTTAAGAATAATTAATATTTCCAGCTCCAAAATCAATTTATCTAGCAGATTGCCGTGTTGAAATGCCAAATTTTGGTAAATTTCTACAGTCAAACAGGGTTTTGAAGAAACATTGACACTAGCAATTGATTAACAAATCAATAAACTTGAATAATTATTGTTATAAATAAGCCTGGCAGCTCTGTTTTGTTAACCACACTAAGAAAATAAATATAAATTTTGAATTAATTCTTAAGAATTATGAATTTTTCCAGCTCCAAAATCCATTTATCTGGCAGATTGCCGTGTTGAAATGCCAAATTTTAGTAAATTTCTTCAGTCAAACAGGGTTTTGAAGAAACATTGACACTAGCAATTGATTAACAAATCAATAAACTTGACTAATTATTGATATAAATAAGCCTGGCAGCTCTGTTTTGTTAACCACACTAAGAAAATAAATATAAATTTTGAATTAATTCCAGCTACAAAATCCATTTATCTGGCAGATTGCCGTGTTGAAATGCCAAACTTTGGTAAATTTCTTCAGTCAAACAGGGTTTTGAAGAAACAATCACACTAGCAATTGATTAACAAATCAATAAACTTGAATAATTATTGTTATAAATAAGCCTGGCAGCTCTGTTTTGTTAACCACACTAAGAAAATAAATATAAATTTTGAATTAATTCTTAAGAATTATGAATTTTTCCAGCTCCAAAATCCATTTATCTGGCAGATTGCCGTGTTGAAATGCAAAATTTTGGTAAATTTCTTCAGTCAAACAGGGTTTTGAAGAAATATTGACACTAGCAATTGATTAACAAATCAATAAACTTGAATAATTATTGCAATAAATAAGCCTGGAAGCTCTGTTTTGTTAACCACACTAAGAAAATAAATATAAATTTTGAAGTAATTCCAGCTACAAAATCCATTTATCTGGCAGATTGCCGTGTTGAAATGCCAAATTTTGGTAATTTCTTCAGTCAAACAGGGTTTTGAAGAAACAATCACACTAGCAATTGATTAACAAATCAATAAACTTGATTAATTATTGATATAAATAAGCCTGGCAGCTCTGTTTTGTTAACCACACTAAGAAAATAAATATAAATTTTGAATTAATTCTTAAGAATAATTAATATTTCCAGCTCCAAAATCCATTTATCTGGGAGATTGCAATGTTGAAATGCCAAATTTTGGTAAATTTCTTCAGTCTAACAGGGTTTTGAAGAAACATTGACACTAGCAATTGATTAACAAATCAATAAACTTGATTAATTATTGATATAAATAAGCCTGGCAGCTCTGTTTTGTTAACCACACTAAGAAAATAAATATAAATTTCGAATTAATTCCAGCTACAAAATCCATTTATCTGGCAGATTGCCGTGTTGAAATGCCAAATTTTGGTAAATTTCTTCAGTCAAACAGGGTTTTGAAGAAACATTGACACTAGCAATTGATTAACAAATCAATAAATTTGATTAATTATTGATATAAATAAGCCTGGCAGCTCTGTTTTGTTAACCACACTAAGAAAATAAATATAAATTTTGAATTAATTCTTAAGAATAATTAATATTTCCAGCTCCAAAATCCATTTATCTGGCAGATTGCCGTGTTGAAATGCCAAATTTTGGTAAATTTCTTCAGTCAAACAGGGTTTTGAAGAAACAATCACACTAGCAATTGATTAACAAATCAATAAACTTGAATAATTATTGTTATAAATAAGCCTGGCAGCTCTGTTTTGTTAACCACACTAAGAAAATAAATATAAATTTTGAATTAATTCTTAAGAATTATGAATTTTTCCAGCTCCAAAATCCATTTATCTGGCAGATTGCCGTGTTGAAATGCCAAATTTTAGTAAATTTCTTCAGTCAAACAGGGTTTTGAAGAAACATTGACACTAGCAATTGATTAACAAATCAATAAACTTGACTAATTATTGATATAAATAAGCCTGGCAGCTCTGTTTTGTTAACCACACTAAGAAAATAAATATAAATTTTGAATTAATTCTTAAGAATAATTAATATTTCCAGCTCCAAAATCAATTTATCTAGCAGATTGCCGTGTTGAAATGCCAAATTTTGGTAAATTTCTTCAGTCAAACAGGGTTTTGAAGAAACAATCACACTAGCAATTGATTAACAAATCAATAAACTTGAATAATTATTGTTATAAATAAGCCTGGCAGCTCTGTTTTGTTAACCACACTAAGAAAATAAATATAAATTTTGAATTAATTCTTAAGAATTATGAATTTTTCCAGCTCCAAAATCCATTTATCTGGCAGATTGCCGTGTTGAAATGCCAAATTTTAGTAAATTTCTTCAGTCAAACAGGGTTTTGAAGAAACATTGACACTAGCAATTGATTAACAAATCAATAAACTTGACTAATTATTGATATAAATAAGCCTGGCAGCTCTGTTTTGTTAACCACACTAAGAAAATAAATATAAATTTTGAATTAATTCTTAAGAATAATTAATATTTCCAGCTCCAAAATCAATTTATCTAGCAGATTGCCGTGTTGAAATGCCAAATTTTGGTAAATTTCTTCAGTCAAACAGGGTTTTGAAGAAACATTGACACTAGCAATTGATTAACAAATCAATAAACTTGAATAATTATTGCAATAAATAAGCCTGGAAGCTCTGTTTTGTTAACCACACTAAGAAAATAAATATAAATTTTGAATTAATTCTTAAGAATAATGAATATTTCCAGCTCCAAAATCCATTTATCTGGCAGATTGCCGTGTTGAAATGCAAAATTTTGGTAAATTTCTTTAGTCTAACAGGGTTTTGAAGAAACATTGACACTAGCAATTGATTAACAAATCAATAAATTTGATTAATTATTGATATAAATAAGCCTGGCAGCTCTGTTTTGTTAACCACACTAAGAAAATAAATATAAATTTTGAATTAATTCCAGCTACAAAATCCATTTGTCTGGCAGATTGCCGTGTTGAAATGCCAAATTTTGGTAAATTTCTTCAGTCAAACAGGGTTTTGAAGAAACAATCACACTAGCAATTGATTAACAAATCAATAAACTTGAATAATTATTGTTATAAATAAGCTTGGCAGCTCTGTTTTGTTAACCACACTAAGAAAATAAATATAAATTTTGAATTAATTCTTAAGAATTATGAATTTTTCCAGCTCCAAAATCCATTTATCTGGCAGATTGCCGTGTTGAAATGCCAAATTTTAGTAAATTTCTTCAGTCAAACAGGGTTTTGAAGAAACATTGACACTAGCAATTGATTAACAAATCAATAAACTTGAATAATTATTGCAATAAATAAGCCTGGAAGCTCTGTTTTGTTAACCACACTAAGAAAATAAATATAAATTTTGAATTAATTCTTAAGAATAATGAATATTTCCAGCTCCAAAATCCATTTATCTGGCAGATTGCCGTGTTGAAATGCAAAATTTTGGTAAATTTCTTCAGTCTAACAGGGTTTTGAAGAAACATTGACACTAGCAATTGATTAACAAATCAATAAATTTGATTAATTATTGATATAAATAAGCCTGGCAGCTCTGTTTTGTTAACCACACTAAGAAAATAAATATAAATTTTGAATTAATTCCAGCTACAAAATCCATTTATCTGGCAGATTGCCGTGTTGAAATGCCAAATTTTGGTAAATTTCTTCAGTCAAACAGGGTTTTGAAGAAACAATCACACTAGCAATTGATTAACAAATCAATAAACTTGAATAATTATTGTTATAAATAAGCCTGGCAGCTCTGTTTTGTTAACCACACTAAGAAAATAAATATAAATTTTGAATTAATTCTTAAGAATTATGAATTTTTCCAGCTCCAAAATCCATTTATCTGGCAGATTGCCGTGTTGAAATGCCAAATTTTGGTAAATTTCTTCAGTCAAACAGGGTTTTGAAGAAACATTGACACTAGCAATTGATTAACAAATCAATAAACTTGAATAATTATTGCAATAAATAAGCCTGGAAGCTCTGTTTTGTTAACCACACTAAGAAAATAAATATAAATTTTGAAGTAATTCCAGCTACAAAATCCATTTATCTGGCAGATTGCCGTGTTGAAATGCCAAATTTTGGTTAATTTCTTCAGTCAAACAGGGTTTTGAAGAAACAATCACACTAGCAATTGATTAACAAATCAATAAACTTGATTAATTATTGATATAAATAAGCCTGGCAGCTCTGTTGTGTTAACCACACTAAGAAAATAAATATAAATTTTGAATTAATTCTTAAGAATAATTAATATTTCCAGCTCCAAAATCCATTTATCTGGGAGATTGCAATGTTGAAATGCCAAATTTTGGTAAATTTCTTCAGTCTAACAGGGTTTTGAAGAAACATTGACACTAGCAATTGATTAACAAATCAATAAACTTGATTAATTATTGATATAAATAAGCCTGGCAGCTCTGTTTTGTTAACCACACTAAGAAAATAAATATAAATTTCGAATTAATTCCAGCTACAAAATCCATTTATCTGGCAGATTGCCGTGTTGAAATGCCAAATTTTGGTAAATTTCTTCAGTCAAACAGGGTTTTGAAGAAACATTGACACTAGCAATTGATTAACAAATCAATAAATTTGATTAATTATTGATATAAATAAGCCTGGCAGCTCTGTTTTGTTAACCACACTAAGAAAATAAATATAAATTTTGAATTAATTCTTAAGAATAATTAATATTTCCAGCTCCAAAATCCATTTATCTGGCAGATTGCCGTGTTGAAATGCCAAATTTTGGTAAATTTCTTCAGTCTAACAGGGTTTTGAAGAAACATTGACACTAGCAATTGATTAACAAATCAATAAACTTGATTAATTATTGATATAAATAAGCCTGGCAGCTCTGTTTTGTTAACCACACTAAGAAAATAAATATAAATTTTGAATAAATTCCAGCTACAAAATCCATTTATCTGGCAGATTGCCGTGTTGAAATGCCAAATTTTGGTAAATTTCTTCAGTCAAACAGGGTTTTGAAGAAACAATCACACTAGCAATTGATTAACAAATCAATAAACTTGAATAATTATTGATATAAATAAGCCTGGCAGCTCTGTTTTGTTAACCACACTAAGAAAATAAATATAAATTTTGAATTAATTCTTAAGAATTATGAATTTTTCCAGCTCCAAAATCCATTTATCTGGCAGATTGCCGTGTTGAAATGCCAAATTTTGGTAAATTTCTTCAGTCAAACAGGGTTTAGAAGAAACATTGACACTAGCAATTGATTAACAAATCAATAAACTTGATTAATTATTGATATAAATAAGCCTTACAGCTCTGTTTTGTTAACCACACTAAGAAAATAAATATAAATTTTGAATTAATTCCAGCTCCAAAATCAATTTATCTAGCAGATTGCCGTGTTGAAATGCCAAATTTTGGTAAATTTCTTCAGTCAAACAGGGTTTTGAAGAAACATTGACACTAGCAATTGATTAACAAATCAATAAACTTGAATAATTATTGCAATAAATAAGCCTGGAAGCTCGGTTTTGTTAACCACACTAAGAAAATAAATATAAATTTTGAATTAATTCTTAAGAATAATGAATATTTCCAGCTCCAAAATCCATTTATCTGGCAGATTGCCGTGTTGAAATGCAAAATTTTGGAAAATTTCTTCAGTCTAACAGGGTTTTGAAGAAACATTGACACTAGCAATTGATTAACAAAACAATAAATTTGATTAATTATTGATATAAATAAGCCTGGCAGCTCTGTTTTGTTAACCACACTAAGAAAATAAATATAAATTTTGAATTAATTCCAGCTACAAAATCCATTTATCTGGCAGATTGCCGTGTTGAAATGCCAAATTTTGGTAAATTTCTTCAGTCAAACAGGGTTTTGAAGAAACAATCACACTAGCAATTGATTAACAAATCAATAAACTTGAATAATTATTGATATAAATAAGCCTGGCAGCTCTGTTTTGTTAACCACAATAAGAAAATAAATATAAATTTTGAATTAATTCTTAAGAATTATGAATTTTTCCAGCTCCAAAATCCATTTATCTGGCAGATTGCCGTGTTGAAATGCCAAATTTTGGTAAATTTCTTCAGTCAAACAGGGTTTTGAAGAAACATTGACACTAGCAATTGATTAACAAATCAATAAACTTGATTAATTATTGATATAAATAAGCCTTACAGCTCTGTTTTGTTAACCACACTAAGAAAATAAATATAAATTTTGAATAAATTCCAGCTCCAAAATCAATTTATCTAGCAGATTGCCGTGTTGAAATGCCAAATTTTGGTAAATTTCTTCAGTCAAACAGGGTTTTGAAGAAACATTGACACTAGCAATTGATTAACAAATCAATAAACTTGAATAATTATTGCAATAAATAAGCCTGGAAGCTCTGTTTTGTTAACCACACTAAGAAAATAAATATAAATTTTGAATTAATTCTTAAGAATAATGAATATTTCCAGCTCCAAAATCCATTTATCTGGCAGATTGCCGTGTTGAAATGCAAAATTTTGGTAAATTTCTTCAGTCTAACAGGGTTTTGAAGAAACATTGACACTAGCAATTGATTAACAAATCAATAAATTTGATTAATTATTGATATAAATAAGCCTGGCAGCTCTGTTTTGTTAACCACACTAAGAAAATAAATATAAATTTTGAATTAATTCCAGCTACAAAATCCATTTATCTGGCAGATTGCCGTGTTGAAATGCCAAATTTTGGTAAATTTCTTCAGTCAAACAGGGTTTTGAAGAAACATTGACACTAGCAATTGATTAACAAATCAATAAACTTGATTAATTATTGATATAAATAAGCCTGGCAGCTCTGTTTTGTTAACCACACTAAGAAAATAAATATAAATTTTGAATTAATTCTTAAGAATAATTAATATTTCCAGCTCCAAAATCCATTTATCTGGCAGATTGCCGTGTTGAAATGCCAAATTTTGGTAAATTTCTTCAGTCTAACAGGGTTTTGAAGAAACATTGACACTAGCAATTGATTAACAAATCAATAAACTTGATTAATTATTGATATAAATAAGCCTGGCAGCTCTGTTTTGTTAACCACACTAAGAAAATAAATATAAATTTTGAATTAATTCTTAAGAATTATGAATTTTTCCAGCTCCAAAATCCATTTATCTGGCAGATTGCCGTGTTGAAATGCCAAATTTTGGTAAATTTCTTCAGTCAAACAGGGTTTTGAAGAAACATTGACACTAGCAATTGATTAACAAATCAATAAACTTGATTAATTATTGATATAAATAAGCCTTACAGCTCTGTTTTGTTAACCACACTAAGAAAATAAATATAAATTTTGAATTAATTCCAGCTCCAAAATCAATTTATCTAGCAGATTGCCGTGTTGAAATGCCAAATTTTGGTAAATTTCTTCAGTCAAACAGGGTTTTGAAGAAACATTGACACTAGCAATTGATTAACAAATCAATAAACTTGAATAATTATTGCAATAAATAAGCCTGGAAGCTCTGTTTTGTTAACCACACTAAGAAAATAAATATAAATTTTGAATTAATTCTTAAGAATAATGAATATTTCCAGCTCCAAAATCCATTTATCTGGCAGATTGCCGTGTTGAAATGCAAAATTTTGGTAAATTTCTTCAGTCTAACAGGGTTTTGAAGAAACATTGACACTAGCAATTGATTAACAAATCAATAAATTTGATTAATTATTGATATAAATAAGCCTGGCAGCTCTGTTTTGTTAACCACACTAAGAAAATAAATATAAATTTTGAATTAATTCCAGCTACAAAATCCATTTATCTGGCAGATTGCCGTGTTGAAATGCCAAATTTTGGTAAATTTCTTCAGTCAAACAGGGTTTTGAAGAAACAATCACACTAGCAATTGATTAACAAATCAATAAACTTGAATAATTATTGTTATAAATAAGCCTGGCAGCTCTGTTTTGTTAACCACACTAAGAAAATAAATATAAATTTTGAATTAATTCTTAAGAATTATGAATTTTTCCAGCTCCAAAATCCATTTATCTGGCAGATTGCCGTGTTGAAATGCCAAATTTTGGTAAATTTCTTCAGTCAAACAGGGTTTTGAAGAAACATTGACACTAGCAATTGATTAACAAATCAATGAACTTGAATAATTATTGCAATAAATAAGCCTGGAAGCTCTGTTTTGTTAACCACACTAAGAAAATAAATATAAATTTTGAAGTAATTCCAGCTACAAAATCCATTTATCTGGCAGATTGCCGTGTTGAAATGCCAAATTTTGGTAAATTTCTTCAGTCAAACAGGGTTTTGAAGAAACAATCACACTAGCAATTGATTAACAAATCAATAAACTTGATTAATTATTGATATAAATAAGCCTGGCAGCTCTGTTTTGTTAACCACACTAAGAAAATAAATATAAATTTTGAATTAATTCTTAAGAATAATTAATATTTCCAGCTCCAAAATCCATTTATCTGGCAGATTGCAGTGTTGAAATGCCAAATTTTGGTATATTTCTTCAGTCTAACAGGGTTTTGAAGAAACATTGACACTAGCAATTGATTAACAAATCAATAAACTTGATTAATTATTGATATAAATAAGCCTGGCAGCTCTGTTTTGTTAACCACACTAAGAAAATAAATATAAATTTTGAATTAATTCCAGCTACAAAATCCATTTATCTGGCAGATTGCCGTGTTGAAATGCCAAATTTTGGTAAATTTCTTCAGTCAAACAGGGTTTTGAAGAAACATTGACACTAGCAATTGATTAACAAATCAATAAATTTGATTAATTATTGATATAAATAAGCCTGGCAGCTCTGTTTTGTTAACCACACTAAGAAAATAAATATAAATTTTGAATTAATTCCAGCTACAAAATCCATTTATCTGGCAGACTGCCGTGTTGAAATGCCAAATTTTGGTAAATTTCTTCAGTCAAACAGGGTTTTGAAGAAACATTGACACTAGCAATTGATTAACAAATCAATAAACTTGAATAATTATTGCAATAAATAAGCCTGGAAGCTCTGTTTTGTTAACCACACTAAGAAAATAAATATAAATTTTGAAGTAATTCCAGCTACAAAATCCATTTATCTGGCAGATTGCCGTGTTGAAATGCCAAATTTTGGTAAATTTCTTCAGTCAAACAGGGTTTTGAAGAAACATTGACACTAGCAATTGATTAACAAATCAATAAACTTGATTAATTATTGATATAAATAAGCCTTACAGCTCTGTTTTGTTAACCACACTAAGAAAATAAATATAAATTTTGAATTAATTCCAGCTCCAAAATCAATTTATCTAGCAGATTGCCGTGTTGAAATGCCAAATTTTGGTAAATTTCTTCAGTCAAACAGGGTTTTGAAGAAACATTGACACTAGCAATTGATTAACAAATCAATAAACTTGAATAATTATTGCAATAAATAAGCCTGGAAGCTCTGTTTTGTTAACCACACTAAGAAAATAAATATAAATTTTGAAGTAATTCCAGCTACAAAATCCATTTATCTGGCAGATTGCCGTGTTGAAATGCCAAATTTTGGTTAATTTCTTCAGTCAAACAGGGTTTTGAAGAAACAATCACACTAGCAATTGATTAACAAATCAATAAACTTGATTAATTATTGATATAAATAAGCCTGGCAGCTCTGTTTTGTTAACCACACTAAGAAAATAAATATAAATTTTGAATTAATTCTTAAGAATAATGAATATTTCCAGCTCCAAAATCCATTTATCTGGCAGATTGCCGTGTTGAAATGCAAAATTTTGGTAAATTTCTTCAGTCTAACAGGGTTTTGAAGAAACATTGACACTAGCAATTGATTAACAAATCAATAAATTTGATTAATTATTGATATAAATAAGCCTGGCAGCTCTGTTTTGTTAACCACACTAAGAAAATAAATATAAATTTTGAATTAATTCCAGCTACAAAATCCATTTATCTGGCAGATTGCCGTGTTGAAACGCCAAATTTTGGTAAATTTCTTCAGTCAAACAGGGTTTTGAAGAAACAATCACACTAGCAATTGATTAACAAATCAATAAACTTGAATAATTATTGTTATAAATAAGCCTGGCAGCTCTGTTTTGTTAACCACACTAAGAAAATAAAGATAAATTTTGAATTAATTCTTAAGAATTATGAATTTTTCCAGCTCCAAAATCCATTTATCTGGCAGATTGCCGTGTTGAAATGCCAAATTTTGGTAAATTTCTTCAGTCAAACAGGGTTTTGAAGAAACATTGACACTAGCAATTGATTAACAAATCAATGAACTTGAATAATTATTGCAATAAATAAGCCTGGAAGCTCTGTTTTGTTAACCACACTAAGAAAATAAATATAAATTTTGAAGTAATTCCAGCTACAAAATCCATTTATCTGGCAGATTGCCGTGTTGAAATGCCAAATTTTGGTAAATTTCTTCAGTCAAACAGGGTTTTGAAGAAACAATCACACTAGCAATTGATTAACAAATCAATAAACTTGATTAATTATTGATATAAATAAGCCTGGCAGCTCTGTTTTGTTAACCACACTAAGAAAATAAATATAAATTTTGAATTAATTCTTAAGAATAATTAATATTTCCAGCTCCAAAATCCATTTATCTGGCAGATTGCAGTGTTGAAATGCCAAATTTTGGTAAATTTCTTCAGTCTAACAGGGTTTTGAAGAAACATTGACACTAGCAATTGATTAACAAATCAATAAACTTGATTAATTATTGATATAAATAAGCCTGGCAGCTCTGTTTTGTTAACCACACTAAGAAAATAAATATAAATTTTGAATTAATTCCAGCTACAAAATCCATTTATCTGGCAGACTGCCGTGTTGAAATGCCAAATTTTGGTAAATTTCTTCAGTCAAACAGGGTTTTGAAGAAACATTGACACTAGCAATTGATTAACAAATCAATAAACTTGAATAATTATTGCAATAAATAAGCCTGGAAGCTCTGTTTTGTTAACCACACTAAGAAAATAAATATAAATTTTGAAGTAATTCCAGCTACAAAATCCATTTATCTGGCAGATTGCCGTGTTGAAATGCCAAATTTTGGTAAATTTCTTCAGTCAAACAGGGTTTTGAAGAAACAATCACACTGGCAATTGATTAACAAATCAATAAACTTGATTAATTATTGATATATGTAAGCCTGGCAGCTCTGTTTTGTTAACCACACTAAGAAAATAAATATAAATTTTGAATTAATTCTTAAGAATAATGAATATTTCCAGCTCCAAAATCCATTTATCTGGCAGATTGCCGTGTTGAAATGCAAAATTTTGGTAAATTTCTTCAGTCTAACAGGGTTTTGAAGAAACATTGACACTAGCAATTGATTAACAAATCAATAAATTTGATTAATTATTGATATAAATAAGCCTGGCAGCTCTGTTTTGTTAACCACACTAAGAAAATAAATATAAATTTTGAATTAATTCCAGCTATAAAATCCATTTATCTGGCAGATTGCCGTGTTGAAATGCCAAATTTTGGTAAATTTCTTCAGTCAAACAGGGTTTTGAAGAAACAATCACACTAGCAATTGATTAACAAATCAATAAACTTGAATAATTATTGTTATAAATAAGCCTGGCAGCTCTGTTTTGTTAACCACACTAAGAAAATAAATATAAATTTTGAATTAATTCTTAAGAATTATGAATTTTTCCAGCTCCAAAATCCATTTATCTGGCAGATTGCCGTGTTGAAATGCCAAATTTTGGTAAATTTCTTCAGTCAAACAGGGTTTGGAAGAAACATTGACACTAGCAATTGATTAACAAATCAATAAACTTGAATAATTATTGCAATAAATAAGCCTGGAAGCTCTGTTTTGTTAACCACACTAAGAAAATAAATATAAATTTTGAAGTAATTCCAGCTACAAAATCCATTTATCTGGCAGATTGCCGTGTTGAAATGCCAAATTTTGGTAAATTTCTTCAGTCAAACAGGGTTTGGAAGAAACATTGACACTAGCAATTGATTAACAAATCAATAAACTTGAATAATTATTGCAATAAATAAGCCTGCAAGCTCTGTTTTGTTAACCACACTAAGAAAATAAATATAAATTTTGAATTAATTCCAGCTACAAAATCCATTTATCTGGCAGATTGCCGTGTTGAAATGCCAAATTTTGGTAAATTTCTTCAGTCAAACAGGGTTTTGAAGAAACATTGACACTAGCAATTGATTAACAAATCAATAAACTTGAATAATTATTGCAATAAATAAGCCTGGAAGCTCTGTTTTGTTAACCACACTAAGAAAATAAATATAAATTTTGAATTAATTCTTAAGAATTATGAATTTTTCCAGCTCCAAAATCCATTTATCTGGCAGATTGCCGTGTTGAAATGCCAAATTTTGGTAAATTTCTTCAGTCAAACAGGGTTTTGAAGAAACATTGACACTAGCAATTGATTAACAAATCAATAAACTTGATTAATTATTGATATAAATAAGCCTTACAGCTCTGTTTTGTTAACCACACTAAGAAAATAAATATAAATTTTGAATTAATTCCAGCTCCAAAATCAATTTATCTAGCAGATTGCCGTGTTGAAATGCCAAATTTTGGTAAATTTCTTCAGTCAAACAGGGTTTTGAAGAAACATTGACACTAGCAATTGATTAACAAATCAATAAACTTGAATAATTATTGCAATAAATAAGCCTGGAAGCTCTGTTTTGTTAACCACACTAAGAAAATAAATATAAATTTTGAATTAATTCTTAAGAATAATGAATATTTCCAGCTCCAAAATCCATTTATCTGGCAGATTGCCGTGTTGAAATGCAAAATTTTGGTAAATTTCTTCAGTCTAACAGGGTTTTGAAGAAACATTGACACTAGCAATTGATTAACAAATCAATAAATTTGATTAATTATTGATATAAATAAGCCTGGCAGCTCTGTTTTGTTAACCACACTAAGAAAATAAATATAAATTTTGAATTAATTCCAGCTACAAAATCCATTTATCTGGCAGATTGCCGTGTTGAAATGCCAAATTTTGGTAAATTTCTTCAGTCAAACAGGGTTTTGAAGAAACAATCACACTAGCAATTGATTAACAAATCATTAAACTTGAATAATTATTGTTATAAATAAGCCTGGCAGCTCTGTTTTGTTAACCACACTAAGAAAATAAATATAAATTTTGAATTAATTCTAAAGAATTATGAATTTTTCCAGCTCCAAAATCCATTTATCTGGCAGATTGCCGTGTTGAAATGACAAATTTTGGTAAATTTCTTCAGTCAAACAGGGTTTTGAAGAAACATTGACACTAGCAATTGATTAACAAATCAATAAACTTGAATAATTATTGCAATAAATAAGCCTGGAAGCTCTGTTTTGTTAACCACACTAAGAAAATAAATATAAATTTTGAAGTAATTCCAGCTACAAAATCCATTTATCTGGCAGATTGCCGTGTTGAAATGCCAAATTTTGGTTAATTTCTTCAGTCAAACAGGGTTTTGAAGAAACAATCACACTAGCAATTGATTAACAAATCAATAAACTTGATTAATTATTGATATAAATAAGCCTGGCAGCTCTGTTTTGTTAACCACACTAAGAAAATAAATATAAATTTTGAATTAATTCTTAAGAATAATTAATATTTCCAGCTCCAAAATCCATTTATCTGGCAGATTGCAGTGTTGAAATGCCAAATTTTGGTAAATTTCTTCAGTCTAACAGGGTTTTGAAGAAACATTGACACTAGCAATTGATTAACAAATCAATAAACTTGATTAATTATTGATATAAATAAGCCTGGCAGCTCTGTTTTGTTAACCACACTAAGAAAATAAATATAAATTTTGAATTAATTCCAGCTACAAAATCCATTTATCTGGCAGATTGCCGTGTTGAAATGCCAAATTTTGGTAAATTTCTTCAGTCAAACAGGGTTTTGAAGAAACATTGACACTAGCAATTGATTAACAAATCAATAAATTTGATTAATTATTGATATAAATAAGCCTGGCAGCTCTGTTTTGTTAACCACACTAAGAAAATAAATATAAATTTTGAATTAATTCCAGCTACAAAATCCATTTATCTGGCAGACTGCCGTGTTGAAATGCCAAATTTTGGTAAATTTCTTCAGTCAAACAGGGTTTTGAAGAAACATTGACACTAGCAATTGATTAACAAATCAATAAACTTGAATAATTATTGCAATAAATAAGCCTGGAAGCTCTGTTTTGTTAACCACACTAAGAAAATAAATATAAATTTTGAAGTAATTCCAGCTACAAAATCCATTTATCTGGCAGATTGCCGTGTTGAAATGCCAAATTTTGGTAAATTTCTTCAGTCAAACAGGGTTTTGAAGAAACAATCACACTAGCAATTGATTAACAAATCAATAAACTTGATTAATTATTGATATATGTAAGCCTGGCAGCTCTGTTTTGTTAACCACACTAAGAAAATAAATATAAATTTTGAATTAATTCTTAAGAATAATTAATATTTCCAGCTCCAAAATCCATTTATCTGGCAGATTGCCGTGTTGAAATGCCAAATTTTGGTAAATTTCTTCAGTCTAACAGGGTTTTGAAGAAACATTGACACTAGCAATTGATTAACAAATCAATAAACTTGATTAATTATTGATATAAATAAGCCTGGCAGCTCTGTTTTGTTAACCACACTAAGAAAATAAATATAAATTTTGAATAAATTCCAGCTACAAAATCCATTTATCTGGCAGATTGCCGTGTTGAAATGCCAAATTTTGGTAAATTTCTTCAGTCAAACAGGGTTTTGAAGAAACAATCACACTAGCAATTGATTAACAAATCAATAAACTTGAATAATTATTGATATAAATAAGCCTGGCAGCTCTGTTTTGTTAACCACACTAAGAAAATAAATATAAAAATTTGAATTAATTCTTAAGAATTATGAATTTTTCCAGCTCCAAAATCCATTTATCTGGCAGATTGCCGTGTTGAAATGCCAAATTTTGGTAAATTTCTTCAGTCAAACAGGGTTTTGAAGAAACATTGACACTAGCAATTGATTAACAAATCAATAAACTTGATTAATTATTGATATAAATAAGCCTTACAGCTCTGTTTTGTTAACCACACTAAGAAAATAAATATAAATGTTGAATTAATTCTTAAGAATTATGAATTTTTTCAGCTCCAAAATCCATTTATCTGGCAGATTGCCGTGTTGAAATGCCAAATTTTGGTAAATTTCTTCAGTCAAACAGGGTTTGGAAGAAACATTGACACTAGCAATTGATTAACAAATCAATAAACTTGAATAATTATTGAGATAAATAAGCCTGGAAGCTCTGTTTTGTTAACCACACTAAGAAAATAAATATAAATTTCGAAGTAATTCCAGCTACAAAATCCATTTATCTGGCAGATTGCCGTGTTGAAATGCCAAATTTTGGTTAATTTCTTCAGTCAAACAGGGTTTTGAAGAAACAATCACACTAGCAATTGATTAACAAATCAATAAACTTGATTAATTATTGATATAAATAAGCCTGGCAGCTCTGTTTTGTTAACCACACTAAGAAAATAAATATAAATTTTGAATTAATTCTTAAGAATAATTAATATTTCCAGCTCCAAAATCCATTTATCTGGCAGATTGCAGTGTTGAAATGCCAAATTTTGGTAAATTTCTTCAGTCAAACAGGGTTTTGAAGAAACATTGACACTAGCAATTGATTAACAAATCAATAAACTTGAATAATTATTGCAATAAATAAGCCTGGAAGCTCTGTTTTGTTAACCACACTAAGAAAATAAATATAAATTTTGAATTAATTCCAGCTACAAAATCCATTTATCTGGCAGATTGCCGTGTTGAAATGCCAAATTTTGGTAAATTTCTTCAGTCAAACAGGGTTTTGAAGAAACATTGACACTAGCAATTGATTAACAAATCAATAAACTTGAATAATTATTGCAATAAATAAGCCTGGAAGCTCTGTTTTGTTAACCACACCAAGAAAATAAATATAAATTTTGAAGTAATTCCAGCTACAAAATCCATTTATCTGGCAGATTGCCGTGTTGAAATGCCAAATTTTGGTAAATTTCTTCAGTCAAACAGGGTTTTGAAGAAACAATCACACTAGCAATTGATTAACAAATCAATAAACTTGATTAATTATTGATATATGTAAGCCTGGCAGCTCTGTTTTGTTAACCACACTAAGAAAATAAATATAAATTTTGAATTAATTCTTAAGAATAATTAATATTTCCAGCTCCAAAATCCATTTATATGGCAGATTGCAGTGTTGAAATGCCAAATTTTGGTAAATTTCTTCAGTCTAACAGGGTTTTGAAGAAACATTGACACTAGCAATTGATTAACAAATCAATAAACTTGATTAATTATTGATATAAATAAGCCTGGCAGCTCTGTTTTGTTAACCACACTAAGAAAATAAATATAAATTTTGAATTAATTCCAGCTACAAAATCCATTTATCTGGCAGATTGCCGTGTTGAAATGTCAAATTTTGGTAAATTTCTTCAGTCAAACAGGGTTTTGAAGAAACATTGACACTAGCAATTGATTAACAAATCAATAAATTTGATTAATTATTGATATAAATAAGCCTGGCAGCTCTGTTTTGTTAACCACACTAAGAAAATAAATATAAATTTTGAATTAATTCCAGCTACAAAATCCATTTATCTGGCAGATTGCCGTGTTGAAATGCCAAATTTTGGTAAATTTCTTCAGTCAAACAGGGTTTTGAAGAAACAATCACACTAGCAATTGATTAACAAATCAATAAACTTGAATAATTATTGATATAAATAAGCCTGGCAGCTCTGTTTTGTTAACCACACTAAGAAAATAAATATAAATTTTGAATTAATTCTTAAGAATTATGAATTTTTCCAGCTCCAAAATCCATTTATCTGGCAGATTGCCGTGTTGAAATGCCAAATTTTGGTAAATTTCTTCAGTCAAACAGGGTTTTGAAGAAACATTGACACTAGCAATTGATTAACAAATCAATAAACTTGAATAATTATTGCAATAAATAAGCCTGGCAGCTCTGTTTTGTTAACCACACTAAGAAAATAAATATAAATTTTGAATAAATTCCAGCTACAAAATCCATTTATCATGCAGATTGCCGTGTTGAAATGCCAAATTTTGGTAAATTTCTTCAGTCAAACAGGGTTTTGAAGAAACAATCACACTAGCAATTGATTAACAAATCAATAAACTTGAATAATTATTGATATAAATAAGCCTGGCAGCTCTGTTTTGTTAACCACACTAAGAAAATAAATATAAATTTTGAATTAATTCTTAAGAATTATGAATTTTTCCAGCTCCAAAATCCATTTATCTGGCAGATTGCCGTGTTGAAATGCCAAATTTTGGTAAATTTCTTCAGTCAAACAGGGTTTTGAAGAAACATTGACACTAGCAATTGATTAACAAATCAATAAACTTGATTAATTATTGATATAAATAAGCCTTACAGCTCTGTTTTGTTAACCACACTAAGAAAATAAATATAAATTTTGAATTAATTCCAGCTACAAAATCCATTTATCTGGCAGATTGCCGTGTTGAAATGCCAAATTTTGGTAAATTTCTTCAGTCTAACAGGGTTTTGAAGAAACATTGACACTAGCAATTGATTAACAAATCAATAAACTTGATTAATTATTGATATAAATAAGCCTGGAAGCTCTGTTTTGTTAACCACACTAAGAAAATAAATATAAATTTTGAATTAATTCTAGCTACAAAATCCATTTATCTGGCAGATTGCCGTGTTGAAATGCCAAATTTTGGTAAATTTCTTCAGTCAAACAGGGTTTTGAAGAAACAATCACACTAGCAATTGATTAACAAATCAATAAACTTGATTAATTATTGATATAAATAAGCCTGGCAGCTCTGTTTTGTTAACCACACTAAGAAAATAAATATAAATTTTGAATTAATTCTTAAGAATAATGAATATTTCCAGCTCCAAAATCCATTTATCTGGCAGATTGCCGTGTTGAAATGCCAAATTTTGGTAAATTTCTTCAGTCTAACAGGGTTTTGAAGAAACATTGACACTAGCAATTGATTAACAAATCAACAAATTTGATTAATTATTGATATAAATAAGCCTGGCAGCTCTGTTTTGTTAACCACACTAAGAAAATAAATATAAATTTTGAATTAATTCCAGCTACAAAATCCATTTATCTGGCAGATTGCCGTGTTGAAATGCCAAATTTTGGTAAATTTCTTCAGTCAAACAGGGTTTTGAAGAAACAATCACACTAGCAATTGATTAACAAATCAATAAACTTGAATAATTATTGATATAAATAAGCCTGGCAGCTCTGTTTTGTTAACCACACTTAGAAAATAAATATAAATTTTGAATTAATTCTTAAGAATTATGAATTTTTCCAGCTCCAAAATCCATTTATCTGGCAGATTGCCGTGTTGAAATGCCAAATTTTGGTAAATTTCTTCAGTCAAACAGGGTTTTGAAGAAACATTGACACTAGCAATTGATTAACAAATCAATAAACTTGAATAATCATTGCAATAAATAAGCCTGGAAGCTCTGTTTTGTTAACCACACTAAGAAAATAAATATAAATTTTGAATTAATTCCAGCTACAAAATCCATTTATCTGGCAGATTGCCGTGTTGAAATGCCAAATTTTGGTAAATTTTTTCAGTCAAACAGGGTTTTGAAGAAACAATCACACTAGCAATTGATTAACAAATCAATAAACTTGATTAATTATTGATATAAATAAGCCTGGCAGCTCTGTTTTGTTAACCACACTAAGAAAATAAATATAAATTTTGAATTAATTCTTAAGAATAATGAATATTTCCAGCTCCAAAATCCATTTATCTGGCAGATTGCCGTGTTGAAATGCAAAATTTGTGTAAATTTCTTCAGTCTAACAGGGTTTTGAAGAAACATTGACACTAGCAATTGATTAACAAATCAATAAATTTGATTAATTATTGATATAAATAAGCCTGGCAGCTCTGTTTTGTTAACCACACTAAGAAAATAAATATAAATTTTGAATTAATTCCAGCTACAAAATCCATTTATCTGGCAGATTGCCGTGTTAAAATGCCAAATTTTGGTAAATTTCTTCAGTCAAACAGGGTTTTGAAGAAACAATCACACTAGCAATTGATTAACAAATCAATAAACTTGAATAATTATTGATATAAATAAGCCTGGCAGCTCTGTTTTGTTAACCACACTAAGAAAATAAATATAAATTTTGAATTAATTCTTAAGAATTATGAATTTTTCCAGCACCAAAATCCATTTATCTGGCAGATTGCCGTGTTGAAATGCCAAATTTTGGTAAATTTCTTCAGTCAAACAGGGTTTTGAAGAAACATTGACACTAGCAATTGATTAACAAATCAATAAACTTGATTAATTATTGATATAAATAAGCCTGGCAGCTCTGTTTTGTTAACCACACTAAGAAAATAAATATAAATTTTGAATAAATTCCAGCTACAAAATCCATTTATCTGGCAGATTGCCGTGTTGAAATGCCAAATTTTGGTAAATTTCTTCAGTCAAACAGGGTTTTGAAGAAACAATCACACTAGCAATTGATTAACAAATCAATAAACTTGAATAATTATTGATATAAATAAGCCTGGCAGCTCTGTTTTGTTAACCACACTAAGAAAATAAATATAAATTTTGAATAAATTCAAGCTACAAAATCCATTTATCTGGCAGATTGCCGTGTTGAAATGCCAAATTTTGGTAAATTTCTTCAGTCAAACAGGGTTTTGAAGAAACAATCACACTAGCAATTGATTAACAAATCAATAAACTTGAATAATTATTGATATAAATCAGCCTGGCAGCTCTGTTTTGTTAACCACACTAAGAAAATAAATATAAATTTTGAATTAATTCTTAAGAATTATGAATTTTTCCAGCTCCAAAATCCATTTATCTGGCAGATTGCCGTGTTGAAATGCCAAATTTTGGTAAATTTCTTCAGTCAAACAGGGTTTTGAAGAAACATTGACACTAGCAATTGATTAACAAATCAATAAACTTGATTAATTATTGATATAAATAAGCCTTACAGCTCTGTTTTGTTAACCACACTAAGAAAATAAATATAAATTTTGAATTAATTCCAGCTCCAAAATCCATTTATCTGGCAGATTGCCGTGTTGAAATGCCAAATTTTGGTAAATTTCTTCAGTCAAACAGGGTTTTGAAGAAACATTGACACTAGCAATTGATTAACAAATCAATAAACTTGAATAATCATTGCAATAAATAAGCCTGGAATCTCTGTTTTGTTAACCACACTAAGAAAATAAATATAAATTTTGAATTAATTCCAGCTCCAAAATCAATTTATCTGGCAATTGCCGTGTTGAAATGCCAAATTTTGGTAAATTTCTTCAATCAAACAGGGTTTTGAAGAAACATTGACACTAGCAATTGATTAACAAATCAATAAACTTGAATAATTATTGCAATAAATAAGCCTGGAAGCTCTGTTTTGTTAACCACACTAAGAAAATAAATATAAATTTTGAATTAATTCCAGCTACAAAATCCATTTATCTGGCAGATTACCGTGTTGAAATGCCAAATTTTGGTAAATTTCTTCAGTCAAACAGGGTTTTGAAGAAACAATCACACTAGCAATTGATTAACAAATCAATAAACTTGATTAATTATTGATATAAATAAGCCTGGCAGCTCTGTTTTGTTAACCACACTAAGAAAATAAATATAAATTTTGAATTAATTCCAGCTACAAAATCCATTTATCTGGCAGATTGCCGTGTTGAAATGCCAAATTTTGGTAAATTTCTTCAGTCAAACAGGGTTTTGAAGAAACAATCACACTAGCAATTGATTAACAAATCAATAAACTTGAATAATTATTGATATAAATAAGCCTGGCAGCTCTGTTTTGTTAACCACACTTAGAAAATAAATATAAATTTTGAATTAATTCTTAAGAATTATGAATTTTTCCAGCTCCAAAATCCATTTATCTGGCAGATTGCCGTGTTGAAATGCCAAATTTTGGTAAATTTCTTCAGTCAAACAGGGTTTTGAAGAAACATTGACACTAGCAATTGATTAACAAATCAATAAACTTGAATAATCATTGCAATAAATAAGCCTGGAAGCTCTGTTTTGTTAACCACACTAAGAAAATAAATATAAATTTTGAATTAATTCCAGCTACAAAATCCATTTATCTGGCAGATTGCCGTGTTGAAATGCCAAATTTTGGTAAATTTTTTCAGTCAAACAGGGTTTTGAAGAAACAATCACACTAGCAATTGATTAACAAATCAATAAACTTGATTAATTATTGATATAAATAAGCCTGGCAGCTCTGTTTTGTTAACCACACTAAGAAAATAAATATAAATTTTGAATTAATTCTTAAGAATAATGAATATTTCCAGCTCCAAATGCCATTTATCTGGCAGATTGCCGTGTTGAAATGCAAAATTTGTGTAAATTTCTTCAGTCTAACAGGGTTTTGAAGAAACATTGACACTAGCAATTGATTAACAAATCAATAAATTTGATTAATTATTGATATAAATAAGCCTGGCAGCTCTGTTTTGTTAACCACACTAAGAAAATAAATATAAATTTTGAATTAATTCCAGCTACAAAATCCATTTATCTGGCAGATTGCCGTGTTAAAATGCCAAATTTTGGTAAATTTCTTCAGTCAAACAGGGTTTTGAAGAAACAATCACACTAGCAATTGATTAACAAATCAATAAACTTGAATAATTATTGATATAAATAAGCCTGGCAGCTCTGTTTTGTTAACCACACTAAGAAAATAAATATAAATTTTGAATTAATTCTTAAGAATTATGAATTTTTCCAGCTCCAAAATCCATTTATCTGGCAGATTGCCGTGTTGAAATGCCAAATTTTGGTAAATTTCTTCAGTCAAACAGGGTTTTGAAGAAACATTGACACTAGCAATTGATTAACAAATCAATAAACTTGATTAATTATTGATATAAATAAGCCTGGCAGCTCTGTTTTGTTAACCACACTAAGAAAATAAATATAAATTTTGAATAAATTCCAGCTACAAAATCCATTTATCTGGCAGATTGCCGTGTTGAAATGCCAAATTTTGGTAAATTTCTTCAGTCAAACAGGGTTTTGAAGAAACAATCACACTAGCAATTGATTAACAAATCAATAAACTTGAATAATTATTGATATAAATAAGCCTGGCAGCTCTGTTTTGTTAACCACACTAAGAAAATAAATATAAATTTTGAATAAATTCAAGCTACAAAATCCATTTATCTGGCAGATTGCCGTGTTGAAATGCCAAATTTTGGTAAATTTCTTCAGTCAAACAGGGTTTTGAAGAAACAATCACACTAGCAATTGATTAACAAATCAATAAACTTGAATAATTATTGATATAAATCAGCCTGGCAGCTCTGTTTTGTTAACCACACTAAGAAAATAAATATAAATTTTGAATTAATTCTTAAGATTTATGAATTTTTCCAGCTCCAAAATCCATTTATCTGGCAGATTGCCGTGTTGAAATGCCAAATTTTGGTAAATTTCTTCAGTCAAACAGGGTTTTGAAGAAACATTGACACTAGCAATTGATTAACAAATCAATAAACTTGATTAATTATTGATATAAATAAGCCTTACAGCTCTGTTTTGTTAACCACACTAAGAAAATAAATATAAATTTTGAATTAATTCCAGCTCCAAAATCCATTTATCTGGCAGATTGCCGTGTTGAAATGCCAAATTTTGGTAAATTTCTTCAGTCAAACAGGGTTTTGAAGAAACATTGACACTAGCAATTGATTAACAAATCAATAAACTTGAATAATCATTGCAATAAATAAGCCTGGAATCTCTGTTTTGTTAACCACACTAAGAAAATAAATATAAATTTTGAATTAATTCCAGCTCCAAAATCAATTTATCTGGCAATTGCCGTGTTGAAATGCCAAATTTTGGTAAATTTCTTCAATCAAACAGGGTTTTGAAGAAACATTGACACTAGCAATTGATTAACAAATCAATAAACTTGAATAATTATTGCAATAAATAAGCCTGGAAGCTCTGTTTTGTTAACCACACTAAGAAAATAAATATAAATTTTGAATTAATTCCAGCTACAAAATCCATTTATCTGGCAGATTGCCGTGTTGAAATGCCAAATTTTGGTAAATTTCTTCAGTCAAACAGGGTTTTGAAGAAACAATCACACTAGCAATTGATTAACAAATCAATAAACTTGATTAATTATTGATATAAATAAGCCTGGCAGCTCTGTTTTGTTAACCACACTAAGAAAATAAATATAAATTTTGAATTAATTCTTAAGAATAATGAATATTTCCAGCTCCAAAATCCATTTATCTGGCAGATTGCCGTGTTGAAATGCAAAATTTGTGTAAATTTCTTCAGTCTAACAGGGTTTTGAAGAAACATTGACACTAGCAATTGATTAACAAATCAATAAATTTGATTAATTATTGATATAAATAAGCCTGGCAGCTCTGTTTTGTTAACCACACTAAGAAAATAAATATAAATTTTGAATTAATTCCAGCTACAAAATCCATTTATCTGGCAGATTGCCGTGTTAAAATGCCAAATTTTGGTAAATTTCTTCAGTCAAACAGGGTTTTGAAGAAACAATCACACTAGCAATTGATTAACAAATCAATAAACTTGAATAATTATTGATATAAATCAGCCTGGCAGCTCTGTTTTGTTAACCACACTAAGAAAATAAATATAAATTTTGAATTAATTCTTAAGAATTATGAATTTTTCCAGCTCCAAAATCCATTTATCTGGCAGATTGCCGTGTTGAAATGCCAAATTTTGGTAAATTTCTTCAGTCAAACAGGGTTTTGAAGAAACATTGACACTAGCAATTGATTAACAAATCAATAAACTTGATTAATTATTGATATAAATAAGCCTGGCAGCTCTGTTTTGTTAACCACACTAAGAAAATAAATATAAAATTTGAATTAATTCCAGCTACAAAATCCATTTATCTGGCAGATTGCCGTGTTAAAATGCCAAATTTTGGTAAATTTCTTCAGTCAAACAGGGTTTTGAAGAAACAATCACACTAGCAATTGATTAACAAATCAATAAACTTGAATAATTATTGATATAAATCAGCCTGGCAGCTCTGTTTTGTTAACCACACTAAGAAAATAAATATAAATTTTGAATTAATTCTTAAGAATTATGAATTTTTCCAGCTCCAAAATCCATTTATCTGGCAGATTGCCGTGTTGAAATGCCAAATTTTGGTAAATTTCTTCAGTCAAACAGGGTTTTGAAGAAACATTGACACTAGCAATTGATTAACAAATCAATAAACTTGATTAATTATTGATATAAATAAGCCTTACAGCTCTGTTTTGTTAACCACACTAAGAAAATAAATATAAATTTTGAATTAATTCCAGCTCCAAAATCAATTTATCTGGCAGATTGCCGTGTTGAAATGCCAAATTTTGGTAAATTTCTTCAATCAAACAGGGTTTTGAAGAAACATTGACACTAGCAATTGATTAACAAATCAATAAACTTGAATAATTATTGCAATAAATAAGCCTGGAAGCTCTGTTTTGTTAACCACACTAAGAAAATAAATATAAATTTAGAATTAATTCCAGCTCCAAAATCAATTTATCTGGCAGATTGCCGTGTTGAAATGCGTAATTTTGGTAAACTTCTTCAGTCAAACAGGGTTTTGAAGAAACAATCACACTAGCAATTGATTAACAAATCAATAAACTTGAATAATTATTGATATAAATAAGCCTGGCAGCTCTGTTTTGTTAACCACACTAAGAAAATAAATATAAATTTTGAATTAATTCTTAAGAATCATGAATTTTTCCAGCTCCAAAATCCATTTATCTGGCAGATTGCCGTGTTGAAATGCCAAATTTTGGTAAATTTCTTCAGTCTAACAGGGTTTTGAAGAAACATTGACACTAGCAATTGATTAACAAATCAATAAACTTGATTAATTATTGATATAAATAAGCCTGGCAGCTCTGTTTTGTTAACCACACTAAGAAAATAAATATACATTTTGAATTAATTCCAGCTACAAAATCCATTTATCTGGTAGATTGCCGTGTTGAAATGCCAAATTTTGGTAAATTTCTTCAGTCAAACAGGGTTTTGAAAAAACAATCACACTAGCAATTGATTAACAAATCAATAAACTTGAATAATTATTGATATAAATAAGCCTGGCTGCTCTGTTTTGTTAACCACACTAAGAAAATAAATATAAATTTTGAATTAATTCTTAAGAATTATGAATTTTTCCAGCTCCAAAATCAATTTATCTGGCAGATTGTCGTGTTGAAATGCAAAATTTTGGTAAATTTCTTCAGTCAAACAGGGTTTTGAAGAAACATCGACACTAGCAATTGATTAACAAATCAATAAACTTGAATAATTATTGCAATAAATAAGCCTGGCAGCTCTGTTTTGTTAACCACACTAAGAAAATAAATATAAATTTTGAATTAATTCCAGCTCCAAAATCCATTTATCTGGCAGATTGCCGTGTTGAAATGCCAAATTTTGGTAAATTTCTTCAGTCAAACAGGGTTTTGAAGAAACAATCACACTAGCAATTGATTAACAAATCAATAAACTTGAATAATTATTGATATAAATAAGCCTGGCAGCTCTGTTTTGTTAACCACACTAAGAAAATAAATATAAATTTTGAATTAATTCTTAAGAATTATGAATTTTTCCAGCTCCAAAATCCATTTATCTGGCAGATTGCCGTGTTGAAATGCCAAATTTTGGTAAATTTCTTCAGTCAAACAGGGTTTTGAAGAAACATTGACACTAGCAATTGATTAACAAATCAATAAACTTGAATAATTATTGCAATAAATAAGCCTGGCAGCTCTGTTTTGTTAACCACACTAAGAAAAAAAATATAAATTTTGAATTAATTCCAGCTACAAAATCCATTTATCTGGCAGATTGCCGTGTTGAAATGCCAAATTTTGGTAAATTTCTTCAGTCAAACAGGGTTTTGAAGAAACAATCACACTAGCAATTGATTAACAAATCAATAAACTTGACTAATTATTGATATAAATAAGCCTGGCAGCTCTGTTTTGTTAACCACACTAAGAAAATAAATATAAATTTTGAATTAATTCTTAAGAATAATTAATATTTCCAGCTCCAAAATCCATTTATCTGGCAGATTGCCGTGTTGAAATGCCAAATTTTGGTAAATTTCTTCAGTCTAACAGGGTTTTGAAGAAACATTGACACTAGCAATTGATTAACAAATCAATAAACTTGATTAATTATTGATATAAATAAGCCTGGCAGCTCTGTTTTGTTAACCACACTAAGAAAATAAATATAAATTTTGAATAAATTCCAGCTACAAAATCCATTTATCTGGCAGATTGCCGTGTTGAAATGCCAAATTTTGGTAAATTTCTTCAGTCTAACAGAGTTTTGAAGAAACATTGACACTAGCAATTGATTAACAACACAATAAACTTGATTTATTATTGATATAAATAAGCCTGGCAGCTCTGTTTTGTTAATCACACTAAGAAAATAAATATAAATTTTGAATTAATTCCAGCTCCAAAATCAATTTATCTTGCAGATTGCCGTGTTGAAATGCCAAATTTTGGCAAATTTTTCATTCTAACAGGGTTTTGAAGAAACATTGACACTAGAAATTGATTAACAAATCAATAAACTTGATTAATTATTGATATAAATAAGCCTGGCAGCTCTGTTTTGTTAACCACACTAAGAAAATAAATATAAATTTTGAATTAATTCCAGCTCCAAAATCCATTTATCTGGCAGATTGCCGTGTTGAAATGCCAAATTTTGGTAAATTTCTTCAGTCAAACAGGGTTTTGAAAAAACATTGACACTAGCAATTGATTAACAAATCAATAAACTTGAATAATTATTGATATAAATAAGCCTGGCAGCTCTATTTTGTTAACCACACTAAGAAAGTAAATATAAATTTTGAATTAATTCTTAAGAATAATGAATATTTCCAGCTCCAAAATCCATTTATCTGGCAGATTGCCGTGTTGAAATGCCAAATTTTGGTAAATTTCTTCAGTCAAACAGGGTTTTGAAGAAACATTGACACTAGCAATTGATTAACAAATCAATAAACTTGATTAATTATTGATATAAATAAGCCTTACAGCTCTGTTTTGTTAACCACACTAAGAAAATAAATATAAATTTTGAATTAATTCCAGCTCCAAAATCCATTTATCTGGCAGATTGCCGTGTTGAAATGCCAAATTTTGGTAAATTTCTTCAGTCAAACAGGGTTTTGAAGAAACATTGACACTAGCAATTGATTAACAAATCAATAAACTTGAATAATCATTGCAATAAATAAGCCTGGAATCTCTGTTTTGTTAACCACACTAAGAAAATAAATATAAATTTTGAATTAATTCCAGCTCCAAAATCAATTTATCTGGCAATTGCCGTGTTGAAATGCCAAATTTTGGTAAATTTCTTCAATCAAACAGGGTTTTGAAGAAACATTGACACTAGCAATTGATTAACAAATCAATAAACTTGATTAATTATTGATATAAATAAGCCTGGAAGCTCTGTTTTGTTAACCACACTAAGAAAATAAATATAAATTTTGAATTAATTCCAGCTACAAAATCCATTTATCTGGCAGATTGCCGTGTTGAAATGCCAAATTTTGGTAAATTTCTTCAGTCAAACAGGGTTTTGAAGAAACAATCACACTAGCAATTGATTAACAAATCAATAAACTTGAATAATTATTGATATAAATAAGCCTGGCAGCTCTGTTTTGTTAACCACACTTAGAAAATAAATATAAATTTTGAATTAATTCTTAAGAATTATGAATTTTTCCAGCTCCAAAATCCATTTATCTGGCAGATTGCCGTGTTGAAATGCCAAATTTTGGTAAATTTCTTCAGTCAAACAGGGTTTTGAAGAAACATTGACACTAGCAATTGATTAACAAATCAATAAACTTGAATAATCATTGCAATAAATAAGCCTGGAAGCTCTGTTTTGTTAACCACACTAAGAAAATAAATATAAATTTTGAATTAATTCCAGCTACAAAATCCATTTATCTGGCAGATTGCCGTGTTGAAATGCCAAATTTTGGTAAATTTTTTCAGTCAAACAGGGTTTTGAAGAAACAATCACACTAGCAATTGATTAACAAATCAATAAACTTGATTAATTATTGATATAAATAAGCCTGGCAGCTCTGTTTTGTTAACCACACTAAGAAAATAAATATAAATTTTGAATTAATTCTTAAGAATAATGAATATTTCCAGCTCCAAAATCCATTTATCTGGCAGATTGCCGTGTTGAAATGCAAAATTTGTGTAAATTTCTTCAGTCTAACAGGGTTTTGAAGAAACATTGACACTAGCAATTGATTAACAAATCAATAAATTTGATTAATTATTGATATAAATAAGCCTGGCAGCTCTGTTTTGTTAACCACACTAAGAAAATAAATATAAATTTTGAATTAATTCCAGCTACAAAATCCATTTATCTGGCAGATTGCCGTGTTAAAATGCCAAATTTTGGTAAATTTCTTCAGTCAAACAGGGTTTTGAAGAAACAATCACACTAGCAATTGATTAACAAATCAATAAACTTGAATAATTATTGATATAAATAAGCCTGGCAGCTCTGTTTTGTTAACCACACTAAGAAAATAAATATAAATTTTGAATTAATTCTTAAGAATTATGAATTTTTCCAGCTCCAAAATCCATTTATCTGGCAGATTGCCGTGTTGAAATGCCAAATTTTGGTAAATTTCTTCAGTCAAACAGGGTTTTGAAGAAACATTGACACTAGCAATTGATTAACAAATCAATAAACTTGATTAATTATTGATATAAATAAGCCTGGCAGCTCTGTTTTGTTAACCACACTAAGAAAATAAATATAAATTTTGAATAAATTCCAGCTACAAAATCCATTTATCTGGCAGATTGCCGTGTTGAAATGCCAAATTTTGGTAAATTTCTTCAGTCAAACAGGGTTTTGAAGAAACAATCACACTAGCAATTGATTAACAAATCAATAAACTTGAATAATTATTGATATAAATAAGCCTGGCAGCTCTGTTTTGTTAACCACACTAAGAAAATAAATATAAATTTTGAATAAATTCAAGCTACAAAATCCATTTATCTGGCAGATTGCCGTGTTGAAATGCCAAATTTTGGTAAATTTCTTCAGTCAAACAGGGTTTTGAAGAAACAATCACACTAGCAATTGATTAACAAATCAATAAACTTGAATAATTATTGATATAAATCAGCCTGGCAGCTCTGTTTTGTTAACCACACTAAGAAAATAAATATAAATTTTGAATTAATTCTTAAGATTTATGAATTTTTCCAGCTCCAAAATCCATTTATCTGGCAGATTGCCGTGTTGAAATGCCAAATTTTGGTAAATTTCTTCAGTCAAACAGGGTTTTGAAGAAACATTGACACTAGCAATTGATTAACAAATCAATAAACTTGATTAATTATTGATATAAATAAGCCTTACAGCTCTGTTTTGTTAACCACACTAAGAAAATAAATATAAATTTTGAATTAATTCCAGCTCCAAAATCCATTTATCTGGCAGATTGCCGTGTTGAAATGCCAAATTTTGGTAAATTTCTTCAGTCAAACAGGGTTTTGAAGAAACATTGACACTAGCAATTGATTAACAAATCAATAAACTTGAATAATCATTGCAATAAATAAGCCTGGAATCTCTGTTTTGTTAACCACACTAAGAAAATAAATATAAATTTTGAATTAATTCCAGCTCCAAAATCCATTTATCTGGCAGATTGCCGTGTTGAAATGCCAAATTTTGGTAAATTTCTTCAGTCAAACAGGGTTTTGAAGAAACATTGACACTAGCAATTGATTAACAAATCAATAAACTTGAATAATCATTGCAATAAATAAGCCTGGAATCTCTGTTTTGTTAACCACACTAAGAAAATAAATATAAATTTTGAATTAATTCCAGCTCCAAAATCAATTTATCTGGCAATTGCCGTGTTGAAATGCCAAATTTTGGTAAATTTCTTCAGTCAAACAGGGTTTTGAAGAAACAATCACACTAGCAATTGATTAACAAATCAATAAACTTGATTAATTATTGATATAAATAAGCCTGGCAGCTCTGTTTTGTTAACCACACTAAGAAAATAAATATAAATTTTGAATTAATTCTTAAGAATAATGAATATTTCCAGCTCCAAAATCCATTTATCTGGCAGATTGCCGTGTTGAAATGCAAAATTTGTGTAAATTTCTCTTCAGTCTAACAGGGTTTTGAAGAAACATTGACACTAGCAATTGATTAACAAATCAATAAATTTGATTAATTATTGATATAAATAAGCCTGGCAGCTCTGTTTTGTTAACCACACTAAGAAAATAAATATAAATTTTGAATTAATTCCAGCTACAAAATCCATTTATCTGGCAGATTGCCGTGTTAAAATGCCAAATTTTGGTAAATTTCTTCAGTCAAACAGGGTTTTGAAGAAACAATCACACTAGCAATTGATTAACAAATCAATAAACTTGAATAATTATTGATATAAATCAGCCTGGCAGCTCTGTTTTGTTAACCACACTAAGAAAATAAATATAAATTTTGAATTAATTCTTAAGAATTATGAATTTTTCCAGCTCCAAAATCCATTTATCTGGCAGATTGCCGTGTTGAAATGCCAAATTTTGGTAAATTTCTTCAGTCAAACAGGGTTTTGAAGAAACATTGACACTAGCAATTGATTAACAAATCAATAAACTTGATTAATTATTGATATAAATAAGCCTGGCAGCTCTGTTTTGTTAACCACACTAAGAAAATAAATATAAATTTTGAATTAATTCCAGCTACAAAATCCATTTATCTGGCAGATTGCCGTGTTAAAATGCCAAATTTTGGTAAATTTCTTCAGTCAAACAGGGTTTTGAAGAAACAATCACACTAGCAATTGATTAACAAATCAATAAACTTGAATAATTATTGATATAAATCAGCCTGGCAGCTCTGTTTTGTTAACCACACTAAGAAAATAAATATAAATTTTGAATTAATTCTTAAGAATTATGAATTTTTCCAGCTCCAAAATCCATTTATCTGGCAGATTGCCGTGTTGAAATGCCAAATTTTGGTAAATTTCTTCAGTCAAACAGGGTTTTGAAGAAACATTGACACTAGCAATTGATTAACAAATCAATAAACTTGATTAATTATTGATATAAATAAGCCTTACAGCTCTGTTTTGTTAACCACACTAAGAAAATAAATATAAATTTTGAATTAATTCCAGCTCCAAAATCAATTTATCTGGCAGATTGCCGTGTTGAAATGCCAAATTTTGGTAAATTTCTTCAATCAAACAGGGTTTTGAAGAAACATTGACACTAGCAATTGATTAACAAATCAATAAACTTGAATAATTATTGCAATAAATAAGCCTGGAAGCTCTGTTTTGTTAACCACACTAAGAAAATAAATATAAATTTAGAATTAATTCCAGCTCCAAAATCAATTTATCTGGCAGATTGCCGTGTTGAAATGCGTAATTTTGGTAAACTTCTTCAGTCAAACAGGGTTTTGAAGAAACAATCACACTAGCAATTGATTAACAAATCAATAAACTTGAATAATTATTGATATAAATAAGCCTGGCAGCTCTGTTTTGTTAACCACACTAAGAAAATAAATATAAATTTTGAATTAATTCTTAAGAATCATGAATTTTTCCAGCTCCAAAATCCATTTATCTGGCAGATTGCCGTGTTGAAATGCCAAATTTTGGTAAATTTCTTCAGTCTAACAGGGTTTTGAAGAAACATTGACACTAGCAATTGATTAACAAATCAATAAACTTGATTAATTATTGATATAAATAAGCCTGGCAGCTCTGTTTTGTTAACCACACTAAGAAAATAAATATACATTTTGAATTAATTCCAGCTACAAAATCCATTTATCTGGTAGATTGCCGTGTTGAAATGCCAAATTTTGGTAAATTTCTTCAGTCAAACAGGGTTTTGAAAAAACAATCACACTAGCAATTGATTAACAAATCAATAAACTTGAATAATTATTGATATAAATAAGCCTGGCTGCTCTGTTTTGTTAACCACACTAAGAAAATAAATATAAATTTTGAATTAATTCTTAAGAATTATGAATTTTTCCAGCTCCAAAATCAATTTATCTGGCAGATTGTCGTGTTGAAATGCAAAATTTTGGTAAATTTCTTCAGTCAAACAGGGTTTTGAAGAAACATCGACACTAGCAATTGATTAACAAATCAATAAACTTGAATAATTATTGCAATAAATAAGCCTGGCAGCTCTGTTTTGTTAACCACACTAAGAAAATAAATATAAATTTTGAATTAATTCCAGCTCCAAAATCCATTTATCTGGCAGATTGCCGTGTTGAAATGCCAAATTTTGGTAAATTTCTTCAGTCAAACAGGGTTTTGAAGAAACAATCACACTAGCAATTGATTAACAAATCAATAAACTTGAATAATTATTGATATAAATAAGCCTGGCAGCTCTGTTTTGTTAACCACACTAAGAAAATAAATATAAATTTTGAATTAATTCTTAAGAATTATGAATTTTTCCAGCTCCAAAATCCATTTATCTGGCAGATTGCCGTGTTGAAATGCCAAATTTTGGTAAATTTCTTCAGTCAAACAGGGTTTTGAAGAAACATTGACACTAGCAATTGATTAACAAATCAATAAACTTGAATAATTATTGCAATAAATAAGCCTGGCAGCTCTGTTTTGTTAACCACACTAAGAAAAAAAATATAAATTTTGAATTAATTCCAGCTACAAAATCCATTTATCTGGCAGATTGCCGTGTTGAAATGCCAAATTTTGGTAAATTTCTTCAGTCAAACAGGGTTTTGAAGAAACAATCACACTAGCAATTGATTAACAAATCAATAAACTTGACTAATTATTGATATAAATAAGCCTGGCAGCTCTGTTTTGTTAACCACACTAAGAAAATAAATATAAATTTTGAATTAATTCTTAAGAATAATTAATATTTCCAGCTCCAAAATCCATTTATCTGGCAGATTGCCGTGTTGAAATGCCAAATTTTGGTAAATTTCTTCAGTCTAACAGGGTTTTGAAGAAACATTGACACTAGCAATTGATTAACAAATCAATAAACTTGATTAATTATTGATATAAATAAGCCTGGCAGCTCTGTTTTGTTAACCACACTAAGAAAATAAATATAAATTTTGAATAAATTCCAGCTACAAAATCCATTTATCTGGCAGATTGCCGTGTTGAAATGCCAAATTTTGGTAAATTTCTTCAGTCTAACAGAGTTTTGAAGAAACATTGACACTAGCAATTGATTAACAACACAATAAACTTGATTTATTATTGATATAAATAAGCCTGGCAGCTCTGTTTTGTTAATCACACTAAGAAAATAAATATAAATTTTGAATTAATTCCAGCTCCAAAATCAATTTATCTTGCAGATTGCCGTGTTGAAATGCCAAATTTTGGCAAATTTTTCATTCTAACAGGGTTTTGAAGAAACATTGACACTAGAAATTGATTAACAAATCAATAAACTTGATTTATTATTGATATAAATAAGCCTGGCAGCTCTGTTTTGTTAACCACACTAAGAAAATAAATATAAATTTTGAATTAATTCCAGCTCCAAAATCCATTTATCTGGCAGATTGCCGTGTTGAAATGCCAAATTTTGGTAAATTTCTTCAGTCAAACAGGGTTTTGAAAAAACATTGACACTAGCAATTGATTAACAAATCAATAAACTTGAATAATTATTGATATAAATAAGCCTGGCAGCTCTATTTTGTTAACCACACTAAGAAAGTAAATATAAATTTTGAATTAATTCTTAAGAATAATGAATATTTCCAGCTCCAAAATCCATTTATCTGGCAGATTGCCGTGTTGAAATGCCAAATTTTGGTAAATTTCTTCAGTCAAACATGGTTTTGAAGAAACATTGACACTAGCAATTGATTAACAAATCAATAAACTTGATTAATTATTGATATAAATAAGCCTGGCAGCTCTGTTTTGTTAACCACACTAAGAAAATAAATATAAATTTTGAATTAATTCCAGCTCCAAAATCCATTTAAATGGCAGATTGCCGTGTTGAAATGCCAAATTTTGGTAAATTTCTTCAATCAAACAGGGTTTTGAAGAAACATTGACACTAGCAATTGATTAACAAATCAATAAACTTGAATAATTATTGCAATAAATAAGCCTGGAAGCTCTGTTTTGTTAACCACACTAAGAAAATAAATATAAATTTAGAATTAATTCCAGCTCCAAAATCAATTTATCTGGCAGATTGTTGTGTTGAAATGCGTAATTTTGGTAAACTTCTTCAGTCAAACAGGGTTTTGAAGAAACAATCACACTAGCAATTGATTAACAAATCAATAAACTTGAATAATTATTGATATAAATAAGCCTGGCAGCTCTGTTTTGTTAACCACACTAAGAAAATAAATATAAATTTTGAATTAATTCTTAAGAATCATGAATTTTTCCAGCTCCAAAATCCATTTATCTGGCAGATTGCCGTGTTGAAATGCCAAATTTTGGTAAATTTCTTCAGTCTAACAGGGTTTTGAAGAAACATTGACACTAGCAATTGATTAACAAATCAATAAACTTGATTAATTATTGATATAAATAAGCCTGGCAGCTCTGTTTTGTTAACCACACTAAGAAAATAAATATACATTTTGAATTAATTCCAGCTACAAAATCCATTTATCTGGTAGATTGCCGTGTTGAAATGCCAAATTTTGGTAAATTTCTTCAGTCAAACAGGGTTTTGAAAAAACAATCACACTAGCAATTGATTAACAAATCAATAAACTTGAATAATTATTGATATAAATAAGCCTGGCTGCACTGTTTTGTTAACCACACTAAGAAAATAAATATAAATTTTGAATTAATTCTTAAGAATTATGAATTTTTCCAGCTCCAAAATCAATTTATCTGGCAGATTGTCGTGTTGAAATGCAAAATTTTGGTAAATTTCTTCAGTCAAACAGGGTTTTGAAGAAACATCGACACTAGCAATTGATTAACAAATCAATAAACTTGAATAATTATTGCAATAAATAAGCCTGGCAGCTCTGTTTTGTTAACCACACTAAGAAAATAAATATAAATTTTGAATTAATTCCAGCTCCAAAATCCATTTATCTGGCAGATTGCCGTGTTGAAATGCCAAATTTTGGTAAATTTCTTCAGTCAAACAGGGTTTTGAAGAAACAATCACACTAGCAATTGATTAACAAATCAATAAACTTGAATAATTATTGATATAAATAAGCCTGGCAGCTCTGTTTTGTTAACCACACTAAGAAAATAAATATAAATTTTGAATTAATTCTTAAGAATTATGAATTTTTCCAGCTCCAAAATCCATTTATCTGGCAGATTGCCGTGTTGAAATGCCAAATTTTGGTAAATTTCTTCAGTCAAACAGGGTTTTGAAGAAACATTGACACTAGCAATTGATTAACAAATCAATAAACTTGAATAATTATTGCAATAAATAAGCCTGGCAGCTCTGTTTTGTTAACCACACTAAGAAAAAAAATATAAATTTTGAATTAATTCCAGCTACAAAATCCATTTATCTGGCAGATTGCCGTGTTGAAATGCCAAATTTTGGTAAATTTCTTCAGTCAAACAGGGTTTTGAAGAAACAATCACACTAGCAATTGATTAACAAATCAATAAACTTGACTAATTATTGATATAAATAAGCCTGGCAGCTCTGTTTTGTTAACCACACTAAGAAAATAAATATAAATTTTGAATTAATTCTTAAGAATAATTAATATTTCCAGCTCCAAAATCCATTTATCTGGCAGATTGCCGTGTTGAAATGCCAAATTTTGGTAAATTTCTTCAGTCTAACAGGGTTTTGAAGAAACATTGACACTAGCAATTGATTAACAAATCAATAAACTTGATTAATTATTGATATAAATAAGCCTGGCAGCTCTGTTTTGTTAACCACACTAAGAAAAAAAATATAAATTTTGAATAAATTCCAGCTACAAAATCCATTTATCTGGCAGATTGCCGTGTTGAAATGCCAAATTTTGGTAAATTTCTTCAGTCTAACAGAGTTTTGAAGAAACATTGACACTAGCAATTGATTAACAACACAATAAACTTGATTTATTATTGATATAAATAAGCCTGGCAGCTCTGTTTTGTTAATCACACTAAGAAAATAAATATAAATTTTGAATTAATTCCAGCTCCAAAATCAATTTATCTTGCAGATTGCCGTGTTGAAATGCCAAATTTTGGCAAATTTTTCATTCTAACAGGGTTTTGAAGAAACATTGACACTAGAAATTGATTAACAAATCAATAAACTTGATTAATTATTGATATAAATAAGCCTGGCAGCTCTGTTTTGTTAACCACACTAAGAAAATAAATATAAATTTTGAATTAATTCCAGCTCCAAAATCCATTTATCTGGCAGATTGCCGTGTTGAAATGCCAAATTTTGGTAAATTTCTTCAGTCAAACAGGGTTTAGAAAAAACATTGACACTAGCAATTGATTAACAAATCAATAAACTTGAATAATTATTGATATAAATAAGCCTGGCAGCTCTATTTTGTTAACCACACTAAGAAAGTAAATATAAATTTTGAATTAATTCTTAAGAATAATGAATATTTCCAGCTCCAAAATCCATTTATCTGGCAGATTGCCGTGTTGAAATGCCAAATTTTGGTAAATTTCTTCAGTCAAACATGGTTTTGAAGAAACATTGACACTAGCAATTGATTAACAAATCAATAAACTTGATTAATTATTGATATAAATAAGCCTGGCAGCTCTGTTTTGTTAACCACACTAAGAAAATAAATATAAATTTTGAATTAATTCCAGCTCCAAAATCCATTTAAATGGCAGATTGCCGTGTTGAAATGCCAAATTTTGGTAAATTTCTTCAGTCAAACAGGGTTTTGAAGAAACATTGACATTAGCAATTGATTAACAAATCAATAAACTTGATTAATTATTGATATAAATAAGCCTGGCAGCTCTGTTTTGTTAACCACACTAAGAAAATAAATATAAATTTTGAATTAATTCCAGCTCCAAAATCAATTTATCTTGCAGATTGCCGTGTTGAAATGCCAAATTTTGGTAAATTTCTTCAGTCTAACAGGGTTTTGAAGAAACATTGACACTAGAAATTGATTAACAAATCAATAAACTTGATTAATTATTGATATAAATAAGCCTGGCAGCTCTGTTTTGTTAACCACACTAAGAAAATAAATATAAATTTTGAATAAATTCCAGCTCCAAAATCCATTTATCTGGCAGATTGCCGTGTTGAAATGCCAAATTTTGGTAAATTTCTTCAGTCAAACAGGGTTTTGAAAAAACATTGACACTAGCAATTGATTAACAAATCAATAAACTTGAATAATTATTGATATAAATAAGCCTGGCAGCTCTATTTTGTTAACCACACTAAGAAAGTAAATATAAATTTTGAATTAATTCTTAAGAATAATGAATATTTCCAGCTCCAAAATCCATTTATCTGGCAGATTGCCGTGTTGAAATGCCAAATTTTGGTAAATTTCTTCAGTCAAACATGGTTTTGAAGAAACATTGACACTAGCAATTGATTAACAAATCAATAAACTTGATTAATAATTGATATAAATAAGCCTGGCAGCTCTGTTTTGTTAATCACACTAAGAAAATAAATATAAATTTTGAATTAATTCCAGCTCCAAAATCCATTTAAATGGCAGATTGCCGTGTTGAAATGCCAAATTTTGGTAAATTTCTTCAGTCTAACAGGGTTTTGAAGAAACATTGACATTAGCAATTGATTAACAAATCAATAAACTTGATTAATTATTGATATAAATAAGCCTGGCAGCTCTGTTTTGTTAACCACACTAAGAAAATAAATATAAATTTTGAACTAATTCCAGCTCCAAAATCAATTTATCTTGCAGATTGCCGTGTTGAAATGCCAAATTTTGGTAAATTTCTTAAGTCTAACAGGGTTTTGAAGAAACATTGACACTAGCAATTGATTAACAAATCAATAAACTTGATTAATTATTGATATAAATAAGCCTGGCAGCTCTGTTTTGTTAACCACACTAAGAAAATAAATATAAATTTTGAATTAATTCCAGCTCCAAGATCCATTTATCTGGCAGATTGCCGTGTTGAAATGCCAAATTTTGGTAAATTTCTTCAGTCAAACAGGGTTTTGAAAAAACATTGACACTAGCAATTGATTAACAAATCAATAAACTTGAATAATTATTGATATAAATAAGCCTGGCAGCTCTGTTTTGTTAACCACACTAAGAAAGTAAATATAAATTTTGAATTAATTCTTACAATAATGAATATTTCCAGCTCCAAAATCCATTTATCTGGCAGATTGCCGTGTTGAAATGCCAAATTTTGGTAAATTTCTTCAGTCAAACATGGTTTTGAAGAAACATTGACACTAGCAATTGATAAACAAATCAATAAACTTGAATAATTATTGCAATAAATAAGCCTGGCAGCTCTGTTTTGTTAACCACACTAAGAAAATAAATATAAATTTTGAATTAATTCCAGCTCCAAAATCCATTTAAATGGCAGATTGCCGTGTTGAAATGCCAAATTTTGGTAAATTTCTTCAGTCAAACAAGGTTTTGAAGAAACATTGACATTAGCAATTGATTAACAAATCAATAAACTTGATTAATTATTGATATAAATAAGCCTGGCAGCTCTGTTTTGTTAACCACACTAAGAAAATAAATATAAATTTTGAATTAATTCCAGCTCCAAAATCCATTTATCTTGCAGATTGCCGTGTTGAAATGCCAAATTTTGGTAAATTTCTTCAGTCAAACAGGGTTTTGAAAAAACATTGACACTAGCAATTGATTAACAAATCAATAAACTTAAATAATTATTGATATAAATAAGCCTGGCAGCTCTGTTTTGTTAATCACACTAAGAAAATAAATATAAATTTTGAATTAATTCCAGCTCCAAAATCAATTTATCTTGCAGATTGCGGTGTTGAAATGCCAAATTTTGGTAAATTTCTTCAGTCTAACAGGGTTTTGAAGAAACATTGACACTAGCAATTGATTAACAAATCAATAAACTTGATTAATTATTGATATAAATAAGCCTGGCAGCTCTGTTTTGTTAACCACACTAAGAAAATAAATATAAATTTTGATTAATTCCAGCTCCAAAATCCATTTATCTGGCAGATTGCCGTGTTGAAATGCCAAATTTTGGTAAATTTCTTCAGTCAAACAGGGTTTTGAAAAAACATTGACACTAGCAATTGATTAACAAATCAATAAACTTGAATAATTATTGATATAAATAAGCCTGGCAGCTCTGTTTTGTTAACCAGACTAAGAAAGTAAATATAAATTTTGAATTAATTCTTAAGAATAACGAATATTTTCAGCTCCAAGATCCATTTATCTGGCAGATTGCCGTGTTGAAATGCCAAATTTTGGTAAATTTCTTCAGTCAAACATGGTTTTGAAGAAACATTGACACTAGCAATTGATTAACAAATCAATAAACTTGATTAATTATTGATATAAATAAGCCTGGCAGCTCTGTTTTGTTAATCACACTAAGAAAATAAATATAAATTTTGAATTAATTCCAGCTCCAAAATCAATTTATCTTGCAGATTGCCGTGTTGAAATGCCAAATTTTGGTAAATTTCTTCAGTCAAACAGGGTTTTGAAGAAACATTGACACTAGCAATTGATTAACAAATCAATAAACTTGAATAATTATTGCAATAAATAAGCCTGGCAGCTCTGTTTTGTTAACCACACTAAGAAAATAAATATAAATTTTGAATTAATTCCAGCTCCAAAATCCATTTATATGGCAGATTGCCGTGTTGAAATGCCAAATTTTGGTAAATTTCTTCAGTCAAACAGGGTTTTGAAGAAACATTGACATTAGCAATTGATTAACAAATCAATAAACTGATTAATTATTGATATAAATAAGCCTGGCAGCTCTGTTTTGTTAACCACACTAAGAAAATAAATATAAATTTTGAATTAATTCCAGCTCCAAAATCCATTTATCTGGCAGATTGCCGTGTTGAAATTCCAAATTTTGGTAAATTTCTTCAGTCAAACAGGGTTTTGAAAAAACATTGACACTAGCAATTGATTAACAAATCAATAAACTTGAATAATTATTGATATAAATAAGCCTGGCAGCTCTGTTTTGTTAACCAGACTAAGAAAGTAAATATAAATTTTGAATTAATTCTTAAGAATAACGAATATTTCCAGCTCCAAAATCCATTTATCTGGCAGATTGCCTTGATGAAATGCCAAATTTTGGTAAATTTCTTAAGTCAAACATGGTTTTGAAGAAACATTGACACTAGCAATTGATTAACAAATCAATAAACTTGATTAATTATTGATATAAATAAGCCTGGCAGCTCTGTTTTGTTAACCACACTAAGAAAATAAATATAAATTTTGAATTAATTCCAGCTCCAAAATCCATTTAAATGGCAGATTGCCGTGTTGAAATGCCAAATTTTGGTAAATTTCTTCAGTCAAACAAGGTTTTGAAGAAACATTGACATTAGCAATTGATTAACAAATCAATAAACTTGATTAATTATTGATATAAATAAGCCTGGCAGCTCTGTTTTGTTAACCACACTAAGAAAATAAATATAAATTTTGAATTAATTCCAGCTCCAAAATCCATTTATCTTGCAGATTGCCGTGTTGAAATGCCAAATTTTGGTAAATTTCTTCAGTCAAACAGGGTTTTGAAAAAACATTGACACTAGCAATTGATTAACAAATCAATAAACTTAAATAATTATTGATATAAATAAGCCTGGCAGCTCTGTTTTGTTAATCACACTAAGAAAATAAATATAAATTTTGAATTAATTCCAGCTCCAAAATCAATTTATCTTGCAGATTGCCGTGTTGAAATGCCAAATTTTGGTAAATTTCTTCAATCAAACAGGGTTTTGAAGAAACATTGACACTAGCAATTGATTAACAAATCAATAAACTTGAATAATTATTGCAATAAATAAGCCTGGAAGCTCTGTTTTGTTAACCACACTAAGAAAATAAATATAAATTTTGAATTAATTCCAGCTACAAAATCCATTTATCTGGCAGATTGCCGTGTTGAAATGCCAAATTTTGGTAAATTTCTTCAGTCAAACAGGGTTTTGAAGAAACAATCACACTAGCAATTGATTAACAAATCAATAATCTTGATTAATTATTGATATAAATAAGCCTGTCAGCTCTGTTTTGTTAACCACACTAAGAAAATAAATATAAATTTTGAATTAATTCTTAAGAATAATGAATATTTCCAGCTCCAAAATCCATTTATCTGGCAGATTGCCGTGTTGAAATGCAAAATTTTTGTAAATTTCTTCAGTCTAACAGGGTTTTGAAGAAACATTGACACTAGCAATTGATTAACAAATCAATAAATTTGATTAATTATTGATATAAATAAGCCTGGCAGCTCTGTTTTGTTAACCACACTAAGAAAATAAATATAAATTTTGAATTAATTCCAGCTACAAAATCCATTTATCTGGCAGATTGCCGTGTTAAAATGCCAAATTTTGGTAAATTTCTTCAGTCAAACAGGGTTTTGAAGAAACAATCACACTAGCAATTGATTAACAAATCAATAAACTTGAATAATTATTGATATAAATTAGCCTGGCAGCTCTGTTTTGTTAACCACACTAAGAAAATAAATATAAATTTTGAATTAATTCTTAAGAATTATGAATTTTTCCAGCTCCAAAATCCATTTATCTGGCAGATTGCCGTGTTGAAATGCCAAATTTTGGTAAATTTCTTCAGTCAAACAGGGTTTTGAAGAAACATTGACACTAGCAATTGATTAACAAATCAATAAACTTGATTAATTATTGATATAAATAAGCCTGGCAGCTCTGTTTTGTTAACCACACTAAGAAAATAAATATAAATTTTGAATAAATTCCAGCTACAAAATCCATTTATCTGGCAGATTGCCGTGTTGAAATGCCAAATTTTGGTAAATTTCTTCAGTCAAACAGGGTTTTGAAGAAACAATCACACTAGCAATTGATTAACAAATCAATAAACTTGAATAATTATTGATATAAATCAGCCTGGCAGCTCTGTTTTGTTAACCACACTAAGAAAATAAATATAAATTTTGAATTAATTCTTAAGAATTATGAATTTTTCCAGCTCCAAAATCCATTTATCTGGCAGATTGCCGTGTTGAAATGCCAAATTTTGGTAAATTTCTTCAGTCAAACAGGGTTTTGAAGAAACATTGACACTAGCAATTGATTAACAAATCAATAAACTTGATTAATTATTGATATAAATAAGCCTTACAGCTCTGTTTTGTTAACCACACTAAGAAAATAAATATAAATTTTGAATTAATTCCAGCTCCAAAATCAATTTATCTGGCAGATTGCCGTGTTGAAATGCCAAATTTTGGTAAATTTCTTCAATCAAACAGGGTTTTGAAGAAACATTGACACTAGCAATTGATTAACAAATCAATAAACTTGAATAATTATTGATATAAATAAGCCTGGCAGCTCTGTTTTGTTAACCAGACTAAGAAAGTAAATATAAATTTTGAATTAATTCTTAAGAATAACGAATATTTCCAGCTCCAAAATCCATTTATCTGGCAGATTGCCTTGATGAAATGCCAAATTTTGGTAAATTTCTTAAGTCAAACATGGTTTTGAAGAAACATTGACACTAGCAATTGATTAACAAATCAATAAACTTGATTAATTATTGATATAAATAAGCCTGGCAGCTCTGTTTTGTTAACCACACTAAGAAAATAAATATAAATTTTGAATTAATTCCAGCTCCAAAATCCATTTAAATGGCAGATTGCCGTGTTGAAATGTTAAATTTTGGTAAATTTCTTCAGTCAAACAAGGTTTTGAAGAAACATTGACACTAGCAATTGATTAACAAATCAATAAACTTGAATAATTATTGATATAAATAAGCCTGGCAGCTCTGTTTTGTTAACCAGACTAAGAAAGTAAATATAAATTTTGAATTAATTCTTAAGAATAACGAATATTTCCAGCTCCAAAATCCATTTATCTGGCAGATTGCCTTGATGAAATGCCAAATTTTGGTAAATTTCTTAAGTCAAACATGGTTTTGAAGAAACATTGACACTAGCAATTGATTAACAAATCAATAAACTTGATTAATTATTGATATAAATAAGCCTGGCAGCTCTGTTTTGTTAACCACACTAAGAAAATAAATATAAATTTTGAATTAATTCCAGCTCCAAAATCCATTTAAATGGCAGATTGCCGTGTTGAAATGCCAAATTTTGGTAAATTTCTTCAGTCAAACAAGGTTTTGAAGAAACATTGACATTAGCAATTGATTAACAAATCAATAAACTTGATTAATTATTGATATAAATAAGCCTGGCAGCTCTGTTTTGTTAACCACACTAAGAAAATAAATATAAATTTTGAATTAATTCCAGCTCCAAAATCCATTTATCTTGCAGATTGCCGTGTTGAAATGCCAAATTTTGGTAAATTTCTTCAGTCAAACAGGGTTTTGAAAAAACATTGACACTAGCAATTGATTAACAAATCAATAAACTTGATTAATTATTGATATAAATAAGCCTGGCAGCTCTGTTTTGTTAACCACACTAAGAAAATAAATATAAATTTTGAATTAATTCCAGCTCCAAAATCCATTTAAATGGCAGATTGCCGTGTTGAAATGCCAAATTTTGGTAAATTTCTTCAGTCAAACAAGGTTTTGAAGAAACATTGACATTAGCAATTGATTAACAAATCAATAAACTTGATTAATTATTGATATAAATAAGCCTGGCAGCTCTGTTTTGTTAACCACACTAAGAAAATAAATATAAATTTTGAATTAATTCCAGCTCCAAAATCCATTTATCTTGCAGATTGCCGTGTTGAAATGCCAAATTTTGGTAAATTTCTTCAGTCAAACAGGGTTTTGAAAAAACATTGACACTAGCAATTGATTAACAAATCAATAAACTTAAATAATTATTGATATAAATAAGCCTGGCAGCTCTGTTTTGTTAATCACACTAAGAAAATAAATATAAATTTTGAATTAATTCCAGCTCCAAAATCAATTTATCTTGCAGATTGCCGTGTTGAAATGCCAAATTTTGGTAAATTTCTTCAATCAAACAGGGTTTTGAAGAAACATTGACACTAGCAATTGATTAACAAATCAATAAACTTGAATAATTATTGCAATAAATAAGCCTGGAAGCTCTGTTTTGTTAACCACACTAAGAAAATAAATATAAATTTTGAATTAATTCCAGCTACAAAATCCATTTATCTGGCAGATTGCCGTGTTGAAATGCCAAATTTTGGTAAATTTCTTCAGTCAAACAGGGTTTTGAAGAAACAATCACACTAGCAATTGATTAACAAATCAATAAACTTGATTAATTATTGATATAAATAAGCCTGGCAGCTCTGTTTTGTTAACCACACTAAGAAAATAAATATAAATTTTGAATTAATTCTTAAGAATAATGAATATTTCCAGCTCCAAAATCCATTTATCTGGCAGATTGCCGTGTTGAAATGCAAAATTTGTGTAAATTTCTTCAGTCTAACAGGGTTTTGAAGAAACATTGACACTAGCAATTGATTAACAAATCAATAAATTTGATTAATTATTGATATAAATAAGCCTGGCAGCTCTGTTTTGTTAACCACACTAAGAAAATAAATATAAATTTTGAATTAATTCCAGCTACAAAATCCATTTATCTGGCAGATTGCCGTGTTAAAATGCCAAATTTTGGTAAATTTCTTCAGTCAAACAGGGTTTTGAAGAAACAATCACACTAGCAATTGATTAACAAATCAATAAACTTGAATAATTATTGATATAAATAAGCCTGGCAGCTCTGTTTTGTTAACCACACTAAGAAAATAAATATAAATTTTGAATTAATTCTTAAGAATTATGAATTTTTCCAGCTCCAAAATCCATTTATCTGGCAGATTGCCGTGTTGAAATGCCAAATTTTGGTAAATTTCTTCAGTCAAACAGGGTTTTGAAGAAACATTGACACTAGCAATTGATTAACAAATCAATAAACTTGATTAATTATTGATATAAATAAGCCTGGCAGCTCTGTTTTGTTAACCACACTAAGAAAATAAATATAAATTTTGAATAAATTCCAGCTACAAAATCCATTTATCTGGCAGATTGCCGTGTTGAAATGCCAAATTTTGGTAAATTTCTTCAGTCAAACAGGGTTTTGAAGAAACAATCACACTAGCAATTGATTAACAAATCAATAAACTTGAATAATTATTGATATAAATCAGCCTGGCAGCTCTGTTTTGTTAACCACACTAAGAAAATAAATATAAATTTTGAATTAATTCTTAAGAATTATGAATTTTTCCAGCTCCAAAATCCATTTATCTGGCAGATTGCCGTGTTGAAATGCCAAATTTTGGTAAATTTCTTCAGTCAAACAGGGTTTTGAAGAAACATTGACACTAGCAATTGATTAACAAATCAATAAACTTGATTAATTATTGATATAAATAAGCCTTACAGCTCTGTTTTGTTAACCACACTAAGAAAATAAATATAAATTTTGAATTAATTCCAGCTCCAAAATCAATTTATCTGGCAGATTGCCGTGTTGAAATGCCAAATTTTGGTAAATTTCTTCAATCAAACAGGGTTTTGAAGAAACATTGACACTAGCAATTGATTAACAAATCAATAAACTTGAATAATTATTGCAATAAATAAGCCTGGAAGCTCTGTTTTGTTAACCACACTAAGAAAATAAATATAAATTTAGAATTAATTCCAGCTCCAAAATCAATTTATCTGGCAGATTGCCGTGTTGAAATGCGTAATTTTGGTAAACTTCTTCAGTCAAACAGGGTTTTGAAGAAACAATCACACTAGCAATTGATTAACAAATCAATAAACTTGAATAATTATTGATATAAATAAGCCTGGCAGCTCTGTTTTGTTAACCACACTAAGAAAATAAATATAAATTTTGAATTAATTCTTAAGAATCATGAATTTTTCCAGCTCCAAAATCCATTTATCTGGCAGATTGCCGTGTTGAAATGCCAAATTTTGGTAAATTTCTTCAGTCTAACAGGGTTTTGAAGAAACATTGACACTAGCAATTGATTAACAAATCAATAAACTTGATTAATTATTGATATAAATAAGCCTGGCAGCTCTGTTTTGTTAACCACACTAAGAAAATAAATATAAATTTTGAATTAATTCCAGCTACAAAATCCATTTATCTGGTAGATTGCCGTGTTGAAATGCCAAATTTTGGTAAATTTCTTCAGTCAAACAGGGTTTTGAAGAAACAATCACACTAGCAATTGATTAACAAATCAATAAACTTGAATAATTATTGATATAAATAAGCCTGGCAGCTCTGTTTTGTTAACCACACTAAGAAAATAAATATAAATTTTGAATTAATTCTTAAGAATTATGAATTTTTCCAGCTCCAAAATCCATTTATCTGGCAGATTGCCGTGTTGAAATGCCAAATTTTGGTAAATTTCTTCAGTCAAACAGGGTTTTGAAGAAACATTGACACTAGCAATTGATTAACAAATCAATAAACTTGAATAATTATTGCAATAAATAAGCCTGGCAGCTCTGTTTTGTTAACCACACTAAGAAAAAAAATATAAATTTTGAATTAATTCCAGCTACAAAATCCATTTATCTGGCAGATTGCCGTGTTGAAATGCCAAATTTTGGTAAATTTCTTCAGTCAAACAGGGTTTTGAAGAAACAATCACACTAGCAATTGATTAACAAATCAATAAACTTGACTAATTATTGATATAAATAAGCCTGGCAGCTCTGTTTTGTTAACCACACTAAGAAAATAAATATAAATTTTGAATTAATTCTTAAGAATAATTAATATTTCCAGCTCCAAAATCCATTTATCTGGCAGATTGCCGTGTTGAAATGCCAAATTTTGGTAAATTTCTTCAGTCTAACAGGGTTTTGAAGAAACATTGACACTAGCAATTGATTAACAAATCAATAAACTTGATTAATTATTGATATAAATAAGCCTGGCAGCTCTGTTTTGTTAACCACACTAAGAAAATAAATATAAATTTTGAATAAATTCCAGCTACAAAATCCATTTATCTGGCAGATTGCCGTGTTGAAATGCCAAATTTTGGTAAATTTCTTCAGTCTAACAGAGTTTTGAAGAAACATTGACACTAGCAATTGATTAACAACACAATAAACTTGATTTATTATTGATATAAATAAGCCTGGCAGCTCTGTTTTGTTAATCACACTAAGAAAATAAATATAAATTTTGAATTAATTCCAGCTCCAAAATCAATTTATCTTGCAGATTGCCGTGTTGAAATGCCAAATTTTGGCAAATTTCTTCAGTCTAACAGGGTTTTGAAGAAACATTGACACTAGAAATTGATTAACAAATCAATAAACTTGATTAATTATTGATATAAATAAGCCTGGCAGCTCTGTTTTGTTAACCACACTAAGAAAATAAATATAAATTTTGAATTAATTCCAGCTCCAAAATCCATTTATCTGGCAGATTGCCGTGTTGAAATGCCAAATTTTGGTAAATTTCTTCAGTCAAACAGGGTTTTGAAAAAACATTGACACTAGCAATTGATTAACAAATCAATAAACTTGAATAATTATTGATATAAATAAGCCTGGCAGCTCTATTTTGTTAACCACACTAAGAAAGTAAATATAAATTTTGAATTAATTCTTAAGAATAATGAATATTTCCAGTTCCAAAATCCATTTATCTGGCAGATTGCCGTGTTGAAATGCCAAATTTTGGTAAATTTCTTCAGTCAAACATGGTTTTGAAGAAACATTGACACTAGCAATTGATTAACAAATCAATAAACTTGATTAATTATTGATATAAATAAGCCTGGCAGCTCTGTTTTGTTAATCACACTAAGAAAATAAATATAAATTTTGAATTAATTCCAGCTCCAAAATCCATTTAAATGGCAGATTGCCGTGTTGAAATGCCAAATTTTGGTAAATTTCTTCAGTCAAACAGGGTTTTGAAGAAACATTGACATCAGCAATTGATTAACAAATCAATAAACTTGAATAATTATTGCAATAAATAAGCCTGGCAGCTCTGTTTTGTTAAACACACTAAGAAAATAAATATAAATTTTGAATTAATTCCAGCTCCAAAATCCATTTAAATGGCAGATTGCCGTGTTGAAATGCCAAATTTTGGTAAATTTCTTCAGTCAAACAGGGTTTTGAAGAAACATTGACATTAGCAATTGATTAACAAATCAATAAACTTGATTAATTATTGATATAAATAAGCCTGGCAGCTCTGTTTTGTTAACCACACTAAGAAAATAAATATAAATTTTGAATTAATTCCAGCTCCAAAATCAATTTATCTTGCAGATTGCCGTGTTGAAATGCCAAATTTTGGTAAATTTCTTCAGTCTAACAGGGTTTTGAAGAAACATTGACACTAGAAATTGATTAACAAATCAATAAACTTGATTAATTATTGATATAAATAAGCCTGGCAGCTCTGTTTTGTTAACCACACTAAGAAAATAAATATAAATTTTGAATTAATTCCAGCTCCAAAATCCATTTATCTGGCAGATTGCCGTGTTGAAATGCCAAATTTTGGTAAATTTCTTCAGTCAAACAGGGTTTTGAAAAAACATTGACACTAGCAATTGATTAACAAATCAATAAACTTGAATAATTATTGATATAAATAAGCCTGGCAGCTCTATTTTGTTAACCACACTAAGAAAGTAAATATAAATTTTGAATTAATTCTTAAGAATAATGAATATTTCCAGCTCCAAAATCCATTTATCTGGCAGATTGCCGTGTTGAAATGCCAAATTTTGGTAAATTTCTTCAGTCAAACATGGTTTTGAAGAAACATTGACACTAGCAATTGATTAACAAATCAATAAACTTGATTAATAATTGATATAAATAAGCCTGGCAGCTCTGTTTTGTTAACCACACTAAGAAAATAAATATAAATTTTGAATTAATTCCAGCTCCAAGATCCATTTATCTGGCAGATTGCCGTGTTGAAATGCCAAATTTTGGTAAATTTCTTCAGTCAAACAGGGTTTTGAAAAAACATTGACACTAGCAATTGATTAACAAATCAATAAACTTGAATAATTATTGATATAAATAAGCCTGGCAGCTCTGTTTTGTTAACCACACTAAGAAAGTAAATATAAATTTTGAATTAATTCTTACAATAATGAATATTTCCAGCTCCAAAATCCATTTATCTGGCAGATTGCCGTGTTGAAATGCCAAATTTTGTTAAATTTCTTCAGTCAAACATGGTTTTGAAGAAACATTGACACTAGCAATTGATAAACAAATCAATAAACTTGAATAATTATTGCAATAAATAAGCCTGGCAGCTCTGTTTTGTTAACCACACTAAGAAAATAAATATAAATTTTGAATTAATTCCAGCTCCAAAATCCATTTAAATGGCAGATTGCCGTGTTGAAATGCCAAATTTTGGTAAATTTCTTCAGTCAAACAAGGTTTTGAAGAAACATTGACATTAGCAATTGATTAACAAATCAATAAACTTGATTAATTATTGATATAAATAAGCCTGGCAGCTCTGTTTTGTTAACCACACTAAGAAAATAAATATAAATTTTGAATTAATTCCAGCTCCAAAATCCATTTATCTTGCAGATTGCCGTGTTGAAATGCCAAATTTTGGTAAATTTCTTCAGTCAAACAGGGTTTTGAAAAAACATTGACACTAGCAATTGATTAACAAATCAATAAACTTAAATAATTATTGATATAAATAAGCCTGGCAGCTCTGTTTTGTTAATCACACTAAGAAAATAAATATAAATTTTGAATTAATTCCAGCTCCAAAATCAATTTATCTTGCAGATTGCCGTGTTGAAATGCCAAATTTTGGTAAATTTCTTCAGTCTAACAGGGTTTTGAAGAAACATTGACACTAGCAATTGATTAACAAATCAATAAACTTGATTAATTATTGATATAAATAAGCCTGGCAGCTCTGTTTTGTTAACCACACTAAGAAAATAAATATAAATTTTGATTAATTCCAGCTCCAAAATCCATTTATCTGGCAGATTGCCGTGTTGAAATGCCAAATTTTGGTAAATTTCTTCAGTCAAACAGGGTTTTGAAAAAACATTGACACTAGTAATTGATTAACAAATCAATAAACTTGAATAATTATTGATATAAATAAGCCTGGCAGCTCTGTTTTGTTAACCAGACTAAGAAAGTAAATATAAATTTTGAATTAATTCTTAAGAATAACGAATATTTTCAGCTCCAAAATCCATTTATCTGGCAGATTGCCGTGTTGAAATGCCAAATTTTGGTAAATTTCTTCAGTCAAACATGGTTTTGAAGAAACATTGACACTAGCAATTGATTAACAAATCAATAAACTTGATTAATTATTGATATAAATAAGCCTGGCAGCTCTGTTTTGTTAATCACACTAAGAAAATAAATATAAATTTTGAATTAATTCCAGCTCCAAAATCAATTTATCTTGCAGATTGCCGTGTTGAAATGCCAAATTTTGGTAAATTTCTTCAGTCAAACAGGGTTTTGAAGAAACATTGACACTAGCAATTGATTAACAAATCAATAAACTTGAATAATTATTGCAATAAATAAGCCTGGCAGCTCTGTTTTGTTAACCACACTAAGAAAATAAATATAAATTTTGAATTAATTCCAGCTCCAAAATCCATTTATATGGCAGATTGCCGTGTTGAAATGCCAAATTTTGGTAAATTTCTTCAGTCAAACAGGGTTTTGAAGAAACATTGACATTAGCAATTGATTAACAAATCAATAAACTTGATTAATTATTGATATAAATAAGCCTGGCAGCTCTGTTTTGTTAACCACACTAAGAAAATAAATATAAATTTTGAATTAATTCCAGCTCCAAAATCCATTTATCTGGCAGATTGCCGTGTTGAAATGCCAAATTTTGGTAAATTTCTTCAGTCAAACAGGGTTTTGAAAAAACATTGACACTAGCAATTGATTAACAAATCAATAAACTTGAATAATTATTGATATAAATAAGCCTGGCAGCTCTGTTTTGTTAACCAGACTAAGAAAGTAAATATAAATTTTGAATTAATTCTTAAGAATAACGAATATTTCCAGCTCCAAAATCCATTTATCTGGCAGATTGCCGTGATGAAATGCCAAATTTTGGTAAATTTTTTAAGTCAAACATGGTTTTGAAGAAACATTGACACTAGCAATTGATTAACAAATCAATAAAATTGATTAATTATTGATATAAATAAGCCTGGCAGCTCTGTTTTGTTAACCACACTAAGAAAATAAATATAAATTTTGAATTAATTCCAGCTCCAAAATCCATTTAAATGGCAGATTGCCGTGTTGAAATGCCAAATTTTGGTAAATTTCTTCAGTCAAACAAGGTTTTGAAGAAACATTGACATTAGCAATTGATTAACAAATCAATAAACTTGATTAATTATTGATATAAATAAGCCTGGCAGCTCTGTTTTGTTAACCACACTAAGAAAATAAATATAAATTTTGAATTAATTCCAGCTCCAAAATCCATTTATCTTGCAGATTGCCGTGTTGAAATGCCAAATTTTGGTAAATTTCTTCAGTCAAACAGGGTTTTGAAAAAACATTGACACTAGCAATTGATTAACAAATCAATAAACTTAAATAATTATTGATATAAATAAGCCTGGCAGCTCTGTTTTGTTAATCACACTAAGAAAATAAATATAAATTTTGAATTAATTCCAGCTCCAAAATCAATTTATCTTGCAGATTGCCGTGTTGAAATGCCAAATTTTGGTAAATTTCTTCAGTCTAACAGGGTTTTGAAGAAACATTGACACTAGCAATTGATTAACAAATCATTAAACTTGATTAATTATTGATATAAATAAGCCTGGCAGCTCTGTTTTGTTAACCACACTAAGAAAATAAATATAAATTTTGATTAATTCCAGCTCCAAAATCCATTTATCTGGCAGATTGCCGTGTTGAAATGCCAAATTTTGGTAAATTTCTTCAGTCAAACATGGTTTTGAAGAAACATTGACACTAGCAATTGATTAACAAATCAATAAACTTGATTAATTATTGATATAAATAAGCCTGGCAGCTCTGTTTTGTTAATCACACTAAGAAAATAAATATAAATTTTGAATTAATTCCAGCTCCAAAATCAATTTATCTTGCAGATTGCCGTGTTGAAATGCCAAATTTTGGTAAATTTCTTCAGTCAAACAGGGTTTTGAAGAAACATTGACACTAGCAATTGATTAACAAATCAATAAACTTGAATAATTATTGCAATAAATAAGCCTGGCAGCTCTGTTTTGTTAACCACACTAAGAAAATAAATATAAATTTTGAATTAATTCCAGCTCCAAAATCCATTTATATGGCAGATTGCCGTGTTGAAATGCCAAATTTTGGTAAATTTCTTCAGTCAAACAGGGTTTTGAAGAAACATTGACATTAGCAATTGATTAACAAATCAATAAACTTGATTAATTATTGATATAAATAAGCCTGGCAGCTCTGTTTTGTTAACCACACTAAGAAAATAAATATAAATTTTGAATTAATTCCAGCTCCAAAATCCATTTATATGGCAGATTGCCGTGTTGAAATGCCAAATTTTGGTAAATTTCTTCAGTCAAACAGGGTTTTGAAGAAACATTGACATTAGCAATTGATTAACAAATCAATAAACTTGATTAAATATTGATATAAATAAGCCTGGCAGCTCTGTTTTGTTAACCACACTAAGAAAATAAATATAAATTTTGAATTAATTCCAGCTCCAAAATCCATTTATCTGGCAGATTGCCGTGTTGAAATGCCAAATTTTGGTAAATTTCTTCAGTCAAACAGGGTTTTGAAAAAACATTGACACTAGCAATTGATTAACAAATCAATAAACTTGAATAATTATTGATATAAATAAGCCTGGCAGCTCTGTTTTGTTAACCAGACTAAGAAAGTAAATATAAATTTTGAATTAATTCTTAAGAATAACGAATATTTCCAGCTCCAAAATCCATTTATCTGGCAGATTGCCGTGTTGAAATGCCAAATTTTGGTAAATTTCTTCAGTCAAACATGGTTTTGAAGAAACATTGACACTAGCAATTGATTAACAAATCAATAAACTTGATTAATTATTGATATAAATAAGCCTGGCAGCTCTGTTTTGTTAATCACACTAAGAAAATAAATATAAATTTTGAATTAATTCCAGCTCCAAAATCAATTTATCTTGCAGATTGCCGTGTTGAAATGCCAAATTTTGGTAAATTTCTTCAGTCAAACAGGGTTTTGAAGAAACATTGACACTAGCAATTGATTAACAAATCAATAAACTTGAATAATTATTGCAATAAATAAGCCTGGCAGCTCTGTTTTGTTAACCACACTAAGAAAATAAATATAAATTTTGAATTAATTCCAGCTCCAAAATCCATTTATATGGCAGATTGCCGTGTTGAAATGCCAAATTTTGGTAAATTTCTTCAGTCAAACAGGGTTTTGAAGAAACATTGACATTAGCAATTGATTAACAAATCAATAAACTTGATTAATTATTGATATAAATAAGCCTGGCAGCTCTGTTTTGTTAACCACACTAAGAAAATAAATATAAATTTTGAATTAATTCCAGCTCCAAAATCCATTTATCTGGCAGATTGCCGTGTTGAAATGCCAAATTTTGGTAAATTTCTTCAGTCAAACAGGGTTTTGAAAAAACATTGACACTAGCATTTGATTAACAAATCAATAAACTTGAATAATTATTGATATAAATAAGCCTGGCAGCTCTGTTTTGTTAACCAGACTAAGAAAGTAAATATAAATTTTGAATTAATTCTTAATAATAACGAATATTTCCAGCTCCAAAATCCATTTATCTTTCAGATTGCCGTGTTGAAATGCCAAATTTTTTGTAAATTTCTTCAGTCAAACATGGTTTTGAAGAAACATTGACACTAGCAATTGATTAACAAATCAATAAACTTGATTAATTATTGATATAAATAAGCCTGGCAGCTCTGTTTTGTTAACCACACTAAGAAAATAAATATAAATTTTGAATTAATTCCAGCTCCAAAATCAATTTATCTTGCAGATTGCCGTGTTGAAATGCCAAATTTTGGTAAATTTCTTAAGTCTAACAGGGTTTTGAAGAAACATTGACACTAGCAATTGATTAACAAATCAATAAACTTGATTAATTATTGATATAAATAAGCCTGGCAGCTCTGTTTTGTTAACCACACTAAGAAAATAAATATAAATTTTGAATTAATTCCAGCTCCAAGATCCATTTATCTGGCAGATTGCCGTGTTGAAATGCCAAATTTTGGTAAATTTCTTCAGTCAAACAGGGTTTTGAAAAAACATTGACACTAGCAATTGATTAACAAATCAATAAACTTGAATAATTATTGATATAAATAAGCCTGGCAGCTCTGTTTTGTTAACCACACTAAGAAAGTAAATATAAATTTTGAATTAATTCTTACAATAATGAATATTTCCAGCTCCAAAATCCATTTATCTGGCAGATTGCCGTGTTGAAATGCCAAATTTTGGTAAATTTCTTCAGTCAAACATGGTTTTGAAGAAACATTGACACTAGCAATTGATTAACAAATCAATAAACTTGATTAATTATTGATATAAATAAGCCTGGCAGCTCTGTTTTGTTAATCACACTAAGAAAATAAATATAAATTTTGAATTAATTCCAGCTCCAAAATCAATTTATCTTGCAGATTGCCGTGTTGAAATGCCAAATTTTGGTAAATTTCTTCAGTCAAACAGGGTTTTGAAGAAACATTGACACTAGCAATTGATTAACAAATCAATAAACTTGAATAATTATTGCAATAAATAAGCCTGGCAGCTCTGTTTTGTTAACCACACTAAGAAAATAAATATAAATTTTGAATTAATTCCAGCTCCAAAATCCATTTATATGGCAGATTGCCGTGTTGAAATGCCAAATTTTGGTAAATTTCTTCAGTCAAACAGGGTTTTGAAGAAACATTGACATTAGCAATTGATTAACAAATCAATAAACTTGATTAATTATTGATATAAATAAGCCTGGCAGCTCTGTTTTGTTAACCACACTAAGAAAATAAATATAAATTTTGAATTAATTCCAGCTCCAAAATCCATTTATCTGGCAGATTGCCGTGTTGAAATGCCAAATTTTGGTAAATTTCTTCAGTCAAACAGGGTTTTGAAAAAACATTGACACTAGCATTTGATTAACAAATCAATAAACTTGAATAATTATTGATATAAATAAGCCTGGCAGCTCTGTTTTGTTAACCAGACTAAGAAAGTAAATATAAATTTTGAATTAATTCTTAATAATAACGAATATTTCCAGCTCCAAAATCCATTTATCTTTCAGATTGCCGTGTTGAAATGCCAAATTTTTTGTAAATTTCTTCAGTCAAACATGGTTTTGAAGAAACATTGACACTAGCAATTGATTAACAAATCAATAAACTTGATTAATTATTGATATAAATAAGCCTGGCAGCTCTGTTTTGTTAACCACACTAAGAAAATAAATATAAATTTTGAATTAATTCCAGCTCCAAAATCAATTTATCTTGCAGATTGCCGTGTTGAAATGCCAAATTTTGGTAAATTTCTTAAGTCTAACAGGGTTTTGAAGAAACATTGACACTAGCAATTGATTAACAAATCAATAAACTTGATTAATTATTGATATAAATAAGCCTGGCAGCTCTGTTTTGTTAACCACACTAAGAAAATAAATATAAATTTTGAATTAATTCCAGCTCCAAGATCCATTTATCTGGCAGATTGCCGTGTTGAAATGCCAAATTTTGGTAAATTTCTTCAGTCAAACAGGGTTTTGAAAAAACATTGACACTAGCAATTGATTAACAAATCAATAAACTTGAATAATTATTGATATAAATAAGCCTGGCAGCTCTGTTTTGTTAACCACACTAAGAAAGTAAATATAAATTTTGAATTAATTCTTACAATAATGAATATTTCCAGCTCCAAAATCCATTTATCTGGCAGATTGCCGTGTTGAAATGCCAAATTTTGGTAAATTTCTTCAGTCAAACATGGTTTTGAAGAAACATTGACACTAGCAATTGATTAACAAATCAATAAACTTGATTAATTATTGATATAAATAAGCCTGGCAGCTCTGTTTTGTTAATCACACTAAGAAAATAAATATAAATTTTGAATTAATTCCAGCTCCAAAATCAATTTATCTTGCAGATTGCCGTGTTGAAATGCCAAATTTTGGTAAATTTCTTCAGTCAAACAGGGTTTTGAAGAAACATTGACACTAGCAATTGATTAACAAATCAATAAACTTGAATAATTATTGCAATAAATAAGCCTGGCAGCTCTGTTTTGTTAACCACACTAAGAAAATAAATATAAATTTTGAATTAATTCCAGCTCCAAAATCCATTTATATGGCAGATTGCCGTGTTGAAATGCCAAATTTTGGTAAATTTCTTCAGTCAAACAGGGTTTTGAAGAAACATTGACATTAGCAATTGATTAACAAATCAATAAACTTGATTAATTATTGATATAAATAAGCCTGGCAGCTCTGTTTTGTTAACCACACTAAGAAAATAAATATAAATTTTGAATTAATTCCAGCTCCAAAATCCATTTATCTGGCAGATTGCCGTGTTGAAATGCCAAATTTTGGTAAATTTCTTCAGTCAAACAGGGTTTTGAAAAAACATTGACACTAGCATTTGATTAACAAATCAATAAACTTGAATAATTATTGATATAAATAAGCCTGGCAGCTCTGTTTTGTTAACCAGACTAAGAAAGTAAATATAAATTTTGAATTAATTCTTAATAATAACGAATATTTCCAGCTCCAAAATCCATTTATCTTTCAGATTGCCGTGTTGAAATGCCAAATTTTTTGTAAATTTCTTCAGTCAAACATGGTTTTGAAGAAACATTGACACTAGCAATTGATTAACAAATCAATAAACTTGATTAATTATTGATATAAATAAGCCTGGCAGCTCTGTTTTGTTAACCACACTAAGAAAATAAATATAAATTTTGAATTAATTCCAGCTCCAAAATCAATTTATCTTGCAGATTGCCGTGTTGAAATGCCAAATTTTGGTAAATTTCTTAAGTCTAACAGGGTTTTGAAGAAACATTGACACTAGCAATTGATTAACAAATCAATAAACTTGATTAATTATTGATATAAATAAGCCTGGCAGCTCTGTTTTGTTAACCACACTAAGAAAATAAATATAAATTTTGAATTAATTCCAGCTCCAAGATCCATTTATCTGGCAGATTGCCGTGTTGAAATGCCAAATTTTGGTAAATTTCTTCAGTCAAACAGGGTTTTGAAAAAACATTGACACTAGCAATTGATTAACAAATCAATAAACTTGAATAATTATTGATATAAATAAGCCTGGCAGCTCTGTTTTGTTAACCACACTAAGAAAGTAAATATAAATTTTGAATTAATTCTTACAATAATGAATATTTCCAGCTCCAAAATCCATTTATCTGGCAGATTGCCGTGTTGAAATGCCAAATTTTGGTAAATTTCTTCAGTCAAACATGGTTTTGAAGAAACATTGACACTAGCAATTGATTAACAAATCAATAAACTTGATTAATTATTGATATAAATAAGCCTGGCAGCTCTGTTTTGTTAATCACACTAAGAAAATAAATATAAATTTTGAATTAATTCCAGCTCCAAAATCAATTTATCTTGCAGATTGCCGTGTTGAAATGCCAAATTTTGGTAAATTTCTTCAGTCAAACAGGGTTTTGAAGAAACATTGACACTAGCAATTGATTAACAAATCAATAAACTTGAATAATTATTGCAATAAATAAGCCTGGCAGCTCTGTTTTGTTAACCACACTAAGAAAATAAATATAAATTTTGAATTAATTCCAGCTCCAAAATCCATTTATATGGCAGATTGCCGTGTTGAAATGCCAAATTTTGGTAAATTTCTTCAGTCAAACAGGGTTTTGAAGAAACATTGACATTAGCAATTGATTAACAAATCAATAAACTTGATTAATTATTGATATAAATAAGCCTGGCAGCTCTGTTTTGTTAACCACACTAAGAAAATAAATATAAATTTTGAATTAATTCCAGCTCCAAAATCCATTTATCTGGCAGATTGCCGTGTTGAAATGCCAAATTTTGGTAAATTTCTTCAGTCAAACAGGGTTTTGAAAAAACATTGACACTAGCATTTGATTAACAAATCAATAAACTTGAATAATTATTGATATAAATAAGCCTGGCAGCTCTGTTTTGTTAACCAGACTAAGAAAGTAAATATAAATTTTGAATTAATTCTTAATAATAACGAATATTTCCAGCTCCAAAATCCATTTATCTTTCAGATTGCCGTGTTGAAATGCCAAATTTTTTGTAAATTTCTTCAGTCAAACATGGTTTTGAAGAAACATTGACACTAGCAATTGATTAACAAATCAATAAACTTGATTAATTATTGATATAAATAAGCCTGGCAGCTCTGTTTTGTTAACCACACTAAGAAAATAAATATAAATTTTGAATTAATTCCAGCTCCAAAATCAATTTATCTTGCAGATTGCCGTGTTGAAATGCCAAATTTTGGTAAATTTCTTAAGTCTAACAGGGTTTTGAAGAAACATTGACACTAGCAATTGATTAACAAATCAATAAACTTGATTAATTATTGATATAAATAAGCCTGGCAGCTCTGTTTTGTTAACCACACTAAGAAAATAAATATAAATTTTGAATTAATTCCAGCTCCAAGATCCATTTATCTGGCAGATTGCCGTGTTGAAATGCCAAATTTTGGTAAATTTCTTCAGTCAAACAGGGTTTTGAAAAAACATTGACACTAGCAATTGATTAACAAATCAATAAACTTGAATAATTATTGATATAAATAAGCCTGGCAGCTCTGTTTTGTTAACCACACTAAGAAAGTAAATATAAATTCTGAATTAATTCTTACAATAATGAATATTTCCAGTTCCAAAATCCATTTATCTGGCAGATTGCCGTGTTGAAATGCCAAATTTTGGTAAATTTCTTCAGTCAAACATGGTTTTGAAGAAACATTGACACTAGCAATTGATAAACAAATCAATAAACTTGAATAATTATTGCAATAAATAAGCCTGGCAGCTCTGTTTTGTTAACCACACTAAGAAAATAAATATAAATTTTGAATTAATTCCAGCTCCAAAATCCATTTAAATGGCAGATTGCCGTGTTGAAATGCCAAATTTTGGTAAATTTCTTCAGTCAAACAAGGTTTTGAAGAAACATTGACATTAGCAATTGATTAACAAATCAATAAACTTGATTAATTATTGATATAAATAAGCCTGGCAGCTCTGTTTTGTTAACCACACTAAGAAAATAAATATAAATTTTGAATTAATTCCAGCTCCAAAATCCATTTATCTTGCAGATTGCCGTGTTGAAATGCCAAATTTTGGTAAATTTCTTCAGTCAAACAGGGTTTTGAAAAAACATTGACACTAGCAATTGATTAACAAATCAATAAACTTAAATAATTATTGATATAAATAAGCCTGGCAGCTCTTTTTTGTTAATCACACTAAGAAAATAAATATAAATTTTGAATTAATTCCAGCTCCAAAATCAATTTATCTTGCAGATTGCCGTGTTGAAATGCCAAATTTTGGTAAATTTCTTCAGTCTTACAGGGTTTTGAAGAAACATTGACACTAGCAATTGATTAACAAATCAATAAACTTGATTAATTATTGATATAAATAAGCCTGGCAGCTCTGTTTTGTTAACCACACTAAGAAAATAAATATAAATTTTGATTAATTCCAGCTCCAAAATCCATTTATCTGGCAGATTGCCGTGTTGAAATGCCAAATTTTGGTAAATTTCTTCAGTCAAACAGGGTTTTGAAAAAACATTGACACTAGCAATTGATTAACAAATCAATAAACTTGAATAATTATTGATATAAATAAGCCTGGCAGCTCTGTTTTGTTAACCAGACTAAGAAAGTAAATATAAATTTTGAATTAATTCTTAAGAATAACGAATATTTTCAGCTCCAAAATCCATTTATCTGGCAGATTGCCGTGTTGAAATGCCAAATTTTGGTAAATTTCTTCAGTCAAACATGGTTTTGAAGAAACATTGACACTAGCAATTGATTAACAAATCAATAAACTTGATTAATTATTGATATAAATAAGCCTGGCAGCTCTGTTTTGTTAATCACACTAAGAAAATAAATATAAATTTTGAATTAATTCCAGCTCCAAAATCAATTTATCTTGCAGATTGCCGTGTTGAAATGCCAAATTTTGGTAAATTTCTTCAGTCAAACAGGGTTTTGAAGAAACATTGACACTAGCAATTGATTAACAAATCAATAAACTTGAATAATTATTGCAATAAATAAGCCTGGCAGCTCTGTTTTGTTAACCACACTAAGAAAATAAATATAAATTTTGAATTAATTCCAGCTCCAAAATCAATTTATCTTGCAGATTGCCGTGTTGAAATGCCAAATTTTGGTAAATTTCTTAAGTCTAACAGGGTTTTGAAGAAACATTGACACTAGCAATTGATTAACAAATCAATAAACTTGATTAATTATTGATATAAATAAGCCTGGCAGCTCTGTTTTGTTAACCACACTAAGAAAATAAATATAAATTTTGAATTAATTCCAGCTCCAAGATCCATTTATCTGGCAGATTGCCGTGTTGAAATGCCAAATTTTGGTAAATTTCTTCAGTCAAACAGGGTTTTGAAAAAACATTGACACTAGCAATTGATTAACAAATCAATAAACTTGAATAATTATTGATATAAATAAGCCTGGCAGCTCTGTTTTGTTAACCACACTAAGAAAGTAAATATAAATTCTGAATTAATTCTTACAATAATGAATATTTCCAGTTCCAAAATCCATTTATCTGGCAGATTGCCGTGTTGAAATGCCAAATTTTGGTAAATTTCTTCAGTCAAACATGGTTTTGAAGAAACATTGACACTAGCAATTGATAAACAAATCAATAAACTTGAATAATTATTGCAATAAATAAGCCTGGCAGCTCTGTTTTGTTAACCACACTAAGAAAATAAATATAAATTTTGAATTAATTCCAGCTCCAAAATCCATTTAAATGGCAGATTGCCGTGTTGAAATGCCAAATTTTGGTAAATTTCTTCAGTCAAACAAGGTTTTGAAGAAACATTGACATTAGCAATTGATTAACAAATCAATAAACTTGATTAATTATTGATATAAATAAGCCTGGCAGCTCTGTTTTGTTAACCACACTAAGAAAATAAATATAAATTTTGAATTAATTCCAGCTCCAAAATCCATTTATCTTGCAGATTGCCGTGTTGAAATGCCAAATTTTGGTAAATTTCTTCAGTCAAACAGGGTTTTGAAAAAACATTGACACTAGCAATTGATTAACAAATCAATAAACTTAAATAATTATTGATATAAATAAGCCTGGCAGCTCTTTTTTGTTAATCACACTAAGAAAATAAATATAAATTTTGAATTAATTCCAGCTCCAAAATCAATTTATCTTGCAGATTGCCGTGTTGAAATGCCAAATTTTGGTAAATTTCTTCAGTCTTACAGGGTTTTGAAGAAACATTGACACTAGCAATTGATTAACAAATCAATAAACTTGATTAATTATTGATATAAATAAGCCTGGCAGCTCTGTTTTGTTAACCACACTAAGAAAATAAATATAAATTTTGATTAATTCCAGCTCCAAAATCCATTTATCTGGCAGATTGCCGTGTTGAAATGCCAAATTTTGGTAAATTTCTTCAGTCAAACAGGGTTTTGAAAAAACATTGACACTAGCAATTGATTAACAAATCAATAAACTTGAATAATTATTGATATAAATAAGCCTGGCAGCTCTGTTTTGTTAACCAGACTAAGAAAGTAAATATAAATTTTGAATTAATTCTTAAGAATAACGAATATTTTCAGCTCCAAAATCCATTTATCTGGCAGATTGCCGTGTTGAAATGCCAAATTTTGGTAAATTTCTTCAGTCAAACATGGTTTTGAAGAAACATTGACACTAGCAATTGATTAACAAATCAATAAACTTGATTAATTATTGATATAAATAAGCCTGGCAGCTCTGTTTTGTTAATCACACTAAGAAAATAAATATAAATTTTGAATTAATTCCAGCTCCAAAATCAATTTATCTTGCAGATTGCCGTGTTGAAATGCCAAATTTTGGTAAATTTCTTCAGTCAAACAGGGTTTTGAAGAAACATTGACACTAGCAATTGATTAACAAATCAATAAACTTGAATAATTATTGCAATAAATAAGCCTGGCAGCTCTGTTTTGTTAACCACACTAAGAAAATAAATATAAATTTTGATTTAATTCCAGCTCCAAAATCCATTTATATGGCAGATTGCCGTGTTGAAATGCCAAATTTTGGTAAATTTCTTCAGTCAAACAGGGTTTTGAAGAAACATTGACATTAGCAATTGATTAACAAATCAATAAACTTGATTAATTATTGATATAAATAAGCCTGGCAGCTCTGTTTTGTTAACCACACTAAGAAAATAAATATAAATTTTGAATTAATTCCAGCTCCAAAATCCATTTATCTGGCAGATTGCCGTGTTGAAATGCCAAATTTTGGTAAATTTCTTCAGTCAAACAGGGTTTTGAAAAAACATTGACACTAGCAATTGATTAACAAATCAATAAACTTGAATAATTATTGATATAAATAAGCCTGGCAGCTCTGTTTTGTTAACCAGACTAAGAAAGTAAATATAAATTTTGAATTAATTCTTAAGAATAACGAATATTTCCAGCTCCAAAATCCATTTATCTGGCAGATTGCCGTGATGAAATGCCAAATTTTGGTAAATTTCTTAAGTCAAACATGGTTTTGAAGAAACATTGACACTAGCAATTGATTAACAAATCAATAAACTTGATTAATTATTGATATAAATAAGCCTGGCAGCTCTGTTTTGTTAACCACACTAAGAAAATAAATATAAATTTTGAATTAATTCCAGCTCCAAAATCCATTTAAATGGCAGATTGCCGTGTTGAAATGCCAAATTTTGGTAAATTTCTTCAGTCAAACAAGGTTTTGAAGAAACATTGACATTAGCAATTGATTAACAAATCAATAAACTTGATTAATTATTGATATAAATAAGCCTGGCAGCTCTGTTTTGTTAACCACACTAAGAAAATAAATATAAATTTTGAATTAATTCCAGCTCCAAAATCCATTTATCTTGCAGATTGCCGTGTTGAAATGCCAAATTTTGGTAAATTTCTTCAGTCAAACAGGGTTTTGAAAAAACATTGACACTAGCAATTGATTAACAAATCAATAAACTTAAATAATTATTGATATAAATAAGCCTGGCAGCTCTGTTTTGTTAATCACACTAAGAAAATAAATATAAATTTTGAATTAATTCCAGCTCCAAAATCAATTTATCTTGCAGATTGCCGTGTTGAAATGCCAAATTTTGGTAAATTTCTTCAGTCTAACAGGGTTTTGAAGAAACATTGACACTAGCAATTGATTAACAAATCAATAAACTTGATTAATTATTGATATAAATAAGCCTGGCAGCTCTGTTTTGTTAACCACACTAAGAAAATAAATATAAATTTTGATTAATTCCAGCTCCAAAATCCATTTATCTGGCAGATTGCCGTGTTGAAATGCCAAATTTTGGTAAATTTCTTCAGTCAAACAGGGTTTTGAAAAAACATTGACACTAGCAATTGATTAACAAATCAATAAACTTGAATAACTATTGATATAAATAAGCCTGGCAGCTCTGTTTTGTTAACCAGACTAAGAAAGTAAATATAAATTTTGAATTAATTCTTAAGAATAACGAATATTTCCAGCTCCAAAATCCATTTATCTGGCAGATTGCCGTGTTGAAATGCCAAATTTTGGTAAATTTCTTCAGTCAAACATGGTTTTGAAGAAACATTGACACTAGCAATTGATTAACAAATCAATAAACTTGATTAATTATTGATATAAATAAGCCTGGCAGCTCTGTTTTGTTAATCACACTAAGAAAATAAATATAAATTTTGAATTAATTCCAGCTCCAAAATCAATTTATCTTGCAGATTGCCGTGTTGAAATGCCAAATTTTGGTAAATTTCTTCAGTCAAACAGGGTTTTGAAGAAACATTGACACTAGCAATTGATTAACAAATCAATAAACTTGAATAATTATTGCAATAAATAAGCCTGGCAGCTCTGTTTTGTTAACCACACTAAGAAAATAAATATAAATTTTGAATTAATTCCAGCTCCAAAATCCATTTATATGGCAGATTGCCGTGTTGAAATGCCAAATTTTGGTAAATTTCTTCAGTCAAACAGGGTTTTGAAGAAACATTGACATTAGCAATTGATTAACAAATCAATAAACTTGATTAATTATTGATATAAATAAGCCTGGCAGCTCTGTTTTGTTAACCACACTAAGAAAATAAATATAAATTTTGAATTAATTCCAGCTCCAAAATCCATTTATCTGGCAGATTGCCGTGTTGAAATGCCAAATTTTGGTAAATTTCTTCAGTCAAACAGGGTTTTGAAAAAACATTGACACTAGCAATTGATTAACAAATCAATAAACTTGAATAATTATTGATATAAATAAGCCTGGCAGCTCTGTTTTGTTAACCAGACTAAGAAAGTAAATATAAATTTTGAATTAATTCTTAAGAATAACGAATATTTCCAGCTCCAAAATCCATTTATCTGGCAGATTGCCGTGTTGAAATGCCAAATTTTGGTAAATTTCTTCAGTCAAACATGGTTTTGAAGAAACATTGACACTAGCAATTGATTAACAAATCAATAAACTTGATTAATTATTGATATAAATAAGCCTGGCAGCTCTGTTTTGTTAATCACACTAAGAAAATAAATATAAATTTTGAATTAATTCCAGCTCCAAAATCAATTTATCTTGCAGATTGCCGTGTTGAAATGCCAAATTTTGGTAAATTTCTTCAGTCAAACAGGGTTTTGAAGAAACATTGACACTAGCAATTGATTAACAAATCAATAAACTTGAATAATTATTGCAATAAATAAGCCTGGCAGCTCTGTTTTGTTAACCACACTAAGAAAATAAATATAAATTTTGAATTAATTCCAGCTCCAAAATCCATTTATCTGGCAGATTGCCGTGTTGAAATGCCAAATTTTGGTAAATTTCTTCAGTCAAACAGGGTTTTGAAAAAACATTGACACTAGCATTTGATTAACAAATCAATAAACTTGAATAATTATTGATATAAATAAGCCTGGCAGCTCTGTTTTGTTAACCAGACTAAGAAAGTAAATATAAATTTTGAATTAATTCTTAATAATAACGAATATTTCCAGCTCCAAAATCCATTTATCTTTCAGATTGCCGTGTTGAAATGCCAAATTTTTTGTAAATTTCTTCAGTCAAACATGGTTTTGAAGAAACATTGACACTAGCAATTGATTAACAAATCAATAAACTTGATTAATTATTGATATAAATAAGCCTGGCAGCTCTGTTTTGTTAACCACACTAAGAAAATAAATATAAATTTTGAATTAATTCCAGCTCCAAAATCCATTTATATGGCCGATTGCCGTGTTGAAATGCCAAATTTTGGTAAATTTCTTCAGTCAAACAGGGTTTTGAAGAAACATTTACATTAGCAATTGATTAACAAATCAATAAACTTGATTAATTATTGATATAAATAAGCCTGGCAGCTCTGTTTTGTTAACCACACTAAGAAAATAAATATAAATTTTGAATTAATTCCAGCTCCAAAATCCATTTAAATGGCAGATTGCCGTGTTGAAATGCCAAATTTTGATAAATTTCTTCAGTCAAACATGGTTTTGAAGAAACATTGACACTAGCAATTAATAAACAAATCAATAAACTTGATTAATTATTGATATAAATAAGCCTGGCAGCTCTGTTTTGTTAACCACACTAAGAAAATAAATATAAATTTTGAATTAATTCCAGCTCCAAAATCAATTTATCTTGCAGATTGCCGTGTTGAAATGCCAAATTTTGGTAAATTTCTTCAGTCAAACATGGTTTTGAAGAAACATTGACACTAACAATTGATTAACAAATCAATAAACTTGAATAATTATTGCAATAAATAAGCCTGGCAGCTCTGTTTTGTTAACCACACTAAGAAAATAAATATAAATTTTGAATTAATTCCAGCTCCAAAATCCATTTATATGGCAGATTGCCGTGTTGAAATGCCAAATTTTGGTAAATTTCTTCAGTCAAACAGGGTTTTGAAGAAACATTGACATTAGCAATTGATTAACAAATCAATAAACTTGATTAATTATTGATATAAATAAGCCTGGCAGCTCTGTTTTGTTAACCACACTAAGAAAATAAATATAAATTTTGAATTAATTCCAGCTCCAAAATCAATTTATCTTGCAGATTGTCGTGTTGAAATGCCAAATTTTGGTAAATTTCATCAGTCTAACAGGGTTTTGAAGAAACATTGACACTAGCAATTGATTAACAAATCAATAAACTTGATTAATTATTGATATAAATAAGCCTGGCAGCTCTGTTTTGTTAATCACACTAAGAAAATAAATATAAATTTTGAATTAATTCCAGCTCCAAAATCCATTTAAATGGCAGATTGCCGTGTTGAAATGCCAAATTTTGGTAAATTTCTTCAGTCAAACAGGGTTTTGAAAAAACATTGACAATAGCAATTGATTAACAAATCAATAAACTTGAATAATTATTGATATAAATAAGCCTGGCAGCTCTGTTTTGTTAATCACACTAAGAAAATAAATATAAATTTTGAATTAATTCCAGCTCCAAAATCAATTTATCTTGCAGATTGCCGTGTTGAAATGCCAAATTTTGGTAAATTTCTTCAGTCTAACAGGGTTTTGAAGAAACATTGACACTAGCAATTGATTAACAAATCAATAAACTTGATTAATTATTGATATAAATAAGCCTGGCAGCTCTGTTTTGTTAACCACACTAAGAAAATAAATATTAATTTTGAATTAATTCCAGCTCCAAAATCCATTTATCTGGCAGATTGCCGTGTTGAAATGCCAAATTTTGGTAAATTTCTTCAGTCAAACAGGGTTTTGAAAAAACATTGACACTAGCAATTGATTAACAAATCAATAAACTTGAATAATTATTGATATAAATAAGCCTGGCAGCTCTGTTTTGTTAACCAGACTAAGAAAGTAAATATAAATTTTGAATTAATTCTTAAGAATAACGAATATTTCCAGCTCCAAAATCCATTTATCTGGCAGATTCCCGCGTTGAAATGCCAAATTTTGGTAAATTTCTTCAGTCAAACATGGTTTTGAAGAGACATTGACACTAGCAATTGATTAACAAATCAATAAACTTGAATAATTATTGATATAAATAAGCCTGGCAGCTCTGTTTTGTTAATCACACTAAGAAAATAAATATAAATTTTGAATTAATTCCAGCTCCAAAATCAATTTATCTTGCAGATTGCCGTGTTGAAATGCCAAATTTTGGTAAATTTCTTCAGTCAAACAGGGTTTTGAAAAAACATTGACACTAGCAATTGATTAACAAATCAATAAACTTGAATAATTATTGATATAAATAAGCCTGGCAGCTCTGTTTTGTTAACCAGACTAAGAAAGTAAATATAAATTTTGAATTAATTCTTAAGAATAACGAATATTTCCAGCTCCAAAATCCATTTATCTGGCAGATTGCCGTGTTGAAATGCCAAATTTTGGTAAATTTCTTCAGTCAAACATGGTTTTGAAGAAACATTGACACTAGCAATTGATTAACAAATCAATAAACTTGATTAATTATTGATATAAATAAGCCTGGCAGCTCTGTTTTGTTAATCACACTAAGAAAATAAATATAAATTTTGAATTAATTCCAGCTCCAAAATCAATTTATCTTGCAGATTGCCGTGCTGAAATGCCAAATTTTGGTAAATTTCTTCAGTCAAACAGGGTTTTGAAGAAACATTGACACTAGCAATTGATTAACAAATCAATAAACTTGAATAATTATTGCAATAAATAAGCCTGGCAGCTCTGTTTTGTTAACCACACTAAGAAAATAAATATTAATTTTGAATTAATTCCAGCTCCAAAATCCATTTATATGGCAGATTGCCGTGTTGAAATGCCAAATTTTGGTAAATTTCTTCAGTCAAACAGGGTTTTGAAGAAACATTGACATTAGCAATTGATTAACAAATCAATAAACTTGATTAATTATTGATATAAATAAGCCTGGCAGCTCTGTTTTGTTAACCACACTAAGAAAATAAATATTAATTTTGAATTAATTCCAGCTCCAAAATCCATTTATATGGCAGATTGCCGTGTTGAAATGCCAAATTTTGGTAAATTTCTTCAGTCAAACAGGGTTTTGAAGAAACATTGACATTAGCAATTGATTAACAAATCAATAAACTTGATTAATTATTGATATAAATAAGCCTGGCAGCTCTGTTTTGTTAACCACACTAAGAAAATAAATATAAATTTTGAATTAATTCCAGCTCCAAAATCCATTTATATGGCAGATTGCCGTGTTGAAATGCCAAATTTTGGTAAATTTCTTCAGTCAAACAGGGTTTTGAAGAAACATTGACATTAGCAATTGATTAACAAATCAATAAACTTGATTAATTATTGATATAAATAAGCCTGGCAGCTCTGTTTTGTTAACCACACTAAGAAAATAAATATAAATTTTGAATTAATTCCAGCTCCAAAATCCATTTATATGGCAGATTGCCGTGTTGAAATGCCAAATTTTGGTAAATTTCTTCAGTCAAACAGGGTTTTGAAGAAACATTGACATTAGCAATTGATTAACAAATCAATAAACTTGATTAATTATTGATATAAATAAGCCTGGCAGCTCTGTTTTGTTAATCACACTAAGAAAATAAATATAAATTTTGAATTAATTCCAGCTCCAAAATCAATTTATCTTGCAGATTGCCGTGTTGAAATGCCAAATTTTGGTAAATTTCTTCAGTCAAACAGGGTTTTGAAAAAACATTGACACTAGCAATTGATTAACAAATCAATAAACTTGAATAATTATTCAATTTCAATTCAATTATTTTATTAAATATATCTTTTAAGGTTACATGAGTTGTAGGGCTAAGTCATAATTGACTTGTAAGCCCTTGCGTGTTGTTCTCTTATTTTTAGAATTTTAGCAATATTAAAAAACATATTTAAAAAATAACAAACAAAAAAAAAATATTACATAAAAAAGTAATGATTATTGAAACTTTCTTAATTTAAATATACTCAATAAAAGTAAAATTAGGGATAAGAAATAACAAATAAGTAACGGGATCAGTGCGATTGGAAGATTTATATTTGATTTGGGGTATATTTAAATGTCATTCAATAACAAGAGGGACTTTAAGCTACGTTTAAAATGGTGGTATTTTTCAGAAATGTTTAGTTTTTCAATTATGGAGTTAAAGAGTTTAACTCCGCTATAAAATATCGATGTAAATTTTTTTGAAGTCGTACAGAGAGGTAATTTAAACAATTTAGTTGATCTAGTTATTTTTGGGAATGTGTTTGATTGCAATAATTTCCTTTTTCCGTGATAGTCTTTATATAGAAATAATATTGATGAATAGTCTCGTAGCTGGAAGATATTTAATATCGAGTCTTTAATAAATAATTCTTTGGTGTGGGTTAAAAAGGGTACTTTATTTATTGCGCGGATGGCTCTTTTTTGAAAGACATTTATTCTTTTTAAATTATGCATTGTCGTGTTACCCCAGATACAGTAACCGTAGTTTAATTTAGAATGGAATAGAGAAAAATATATTTCTTTTAATATTTTATGGGTCATAATTGTATTGCATTTGTACATAATACCACAAACTGATCTTAATGATTTACAAAGTATGTCGACATGGGCGTTCCAGTTGAGACTTTCATCAAACAATATTCTAGATATTTATACGTTTTAACTCTATTTAATTGATGGTTGTCGATTGTAATTTTTTCCACAGTATTTATATCTTTTCCTTTATTACTAAATACAATAAATTCCGTTTTGGTCAGATTCAGGTTTAAACTATTTTTCCTTAGCCACATATTAATTTTCTCTAAACGATTATTTACTTTTTGAATAACCCAATCGATAGTTTTCCCACCATATAGCAGTAGCGTATCGTCCGCGTACAATACTAAACCAGTTTTGATGGTTTCTGTGACGTCATTTACATATAAATTGAAGAGTTGTGGCGAAAGGACCGATATAAATAAGCCTGGCAGCTCTGTTTTGTTAATCACACTAAGAAAATAAATATAAATTTTGAATTAATTCCAGCTCCAAAATCAATTTATCTTGCAGATTGCCGTGTTGAAATGCCAAATTTTGGTAAATTTCTTCAGTCTAACAGGGTTTTGAAGAAACATTGACACTAGCAATTGATTAACAAATCAATAAACTTGATTAATTATTGATATAAATAAGCCTGGCAGCTCTGTTTTGTTAACCACACTAAGAAAATAAATATAAATTTTGAATTAATTCAAGCTCCAAAATCCATTTATCTGGCAGATTGCCGTGTTGAAATGCCAAATTTTGGTAAATTTCTTCAGTCAAACAGGGTTTTGAAAAAACATTGACACTAGCAATTGATTAACAAATCAATAAACTTGAATAATTATTGATATAAATAAGCCTGGCAGCTCTGTTTTGTTAACCAGACTAAGAAAGTAAATATAAATTTTGAATTAATTCTTAAGAATAACGAATATTTCCAGCTCCAAAATCCATTTATCTGGCAGATTGCCGTGTTGAAATGCCAAATTTTGGTAAATTTCTTCAGTCAAACATGGTTTTGAAGAAACATGGACACTAGCAATTGATTAACAAATCAATAAACTTGATTAATTATTGATATAAATAAGCCTGGCAGCTCTGTTTTGTTAATCACACTAAGAAAATAAATATAAATTTTGAATTAATTCCAGCTCCAAAATCAATTTATCTGGCAGATTGCCGTGTTGAAATGCCAAATTTTGGTAAATTTCTTCAGTCAAACAGGGTTTTGAAAAAACATTGACACTAGCAATTGATTAACAAATCAATAAACTTGAATAATTATTGATATAAATAAGCCTGGCAGCTCTGTTTTGTTAACCACACTAAGAAAATAAATATAAATTTTGAATTAATTCCAGCTCTAAAATCAATTTATCTTGCAGATTGCCGTGTTGAAATGCCAAATTTTGGTAAATTTCTTCAGTCTAACAGGGTTTTGAAGAAACATTGACACTAGCAATTGATTAACAAATCAATAAACTTGATTAATTATTGATATAAATAAGCCTGGCAGCTCTGTTTTGTTAACCACACTAAGAAAATAAATATAAATTTTGAATTAATTCAAGCTCCAAAATCCATTTATCTGGCAGATTGCCGTGTTGAAATGCCAAATTTTGGTAAATTTCTTCAGTCAAACAGGGTTTTGAAAAAACATTGACACTAGCAATTGATTAACAAATCAATAAACTTGAATAATTATTGATATAAATAAGCCTGGCAGCTCTGTTTTGTTAACCAGACTAAGAAAGTAAATATAAATTTTGAATTAATTCTTAAGAATAATGAATATTTCCAGCTCCAAAATCCATTTATCTGGCAGATTGCCGTGTTGAAATGCCAAATTTTGGTAAATTTCTTCAGTCAAACATGGTTTTGAAGAAACATGGACACTAGCAATTGATTAACAAATCAATAAACTTGATTAATTATTGATATAAATAAGCCTGGCAGCTCTGTTTTGTTAACCACACTAAGAAAATAAATATAAATTTTGAATTAATTCCAGCTCTAAAATCAATTTATCTTGCAGATTGCCGTGTTGAAATGCCAAATTTTGGTAAATTTCTTCAGTCTAACAGGGTTTTGAAGAAACATTGACACTAGCAATTGATTAACAAATCAATAAACTTGATTAATTATTGATATAAATAAGCCTGGCAGCTCTATTTTGTTAACCACACTAAGAAAATAAATATAAATTTTGAATTAATTCCAGCTCCAAAATCCATTTATCTGGCAGATTGCCGTGTTGAAATGCCAAATTTTGGTAAAATTCTTCAGTCAAACAGGGTTTTGAAGAAACATTGACATTTGCAATTGATTAACAAATCAATAAACTTGAATAATTATTGATATAAATAAGCCTGGCAGCTCTGTTTTGTTAACCACACTTAGAAAATAAATATAAATTTTGAATTAATTCTTAAGAATTATGAATATTTCCAGCTCCAAAATCCATTTATCTGGCAGATTGCCGTGTTGAAATGCCAAATTTTGGTAAAATTCTTCAGTCAAACAGGGTTTTGAAGAAACATTGACATTTTCAATTGATTAACAAATCAATAAACTTGAATAATTATTGATATAAATAAGCCTGGCAGCTCTGTTTTGTTAACCACACTTAGAAAATAAATATAAATTTTGAATTAATTCTTAAGAATTATGAATATTTCCAGCTCCAAAATCCATTTATCTGGCAGATTGCCGTGTTGAAATGCCAAATTTTGGTAAATTTCTTCAGTCAAACAGGGTTTTGAAAAAAACATTGACACTAGCAATTGATTAACAAATCAATAAACTTGAATAATTATTGATATAAATAAGCCTGGAAGCTCTGTTTTGTTAACCAGACTAAGAAAGTAAATATAAATTTTGAATTAATTCTTAAGAATAATGAATATTTCCAGCTCCAAAATCCATTTATCTGGCAGATTGCCGTGTTGAAATGCCAAATTTTGGTAAATTTCTTCAGTCAAACAGGGTTTTGAAAAAAACATTGACACTAGCAATTGATTAACAAATCAATAAACTTGAATAATTATTGATATAAATAAGCCTGGAAGCTCTGTTTTGTTAACCAGACTAAGAAAGTAAATATAAATTTTGAATTTATTCTTAAGAATAATGAATATTTCCAGCTCCAAAATCCATTTATCTGGCAGATTGCCGTGTTGAAATGCCAAATTTTGGTAAATTTCTTCAGTCAAACAGGGTTTTGAAGAAACATTGACATTTGCAATTGATTAACAAATCAATAAACTTGAATAATTATTGATATAAATAAGCCTGGCAGCTCTATTTTGTTAATCACACTAAGAAAATAAATATAAATTTTGAATTAATTCCAGCTCCAAAATCAATTTATCTTGCAGATTGCCGTGTTGAAATGCCAAATTTTGGTAAATTTCTTCAGTCTAACAGGGTTTTGAAGAAACATTGACACTAGCAATTGATTAACAAATCAATAAACTTGATTAATTATTGATATAAATAAGCCTGGCAGCTCTGTTTTGTTAACCACACTAAGAAAGTAAATATAAATTTTGAATTAATTCTTAAGAATAATGAATTTTTCCAGCTCCAAAATCCATTTATCTGGCAGATTGCCGTGTTGAAATGCCAAATTTTGGTAAATTTCTTCAGTCAAACATGGTTTTGAAGAAACATTGACACTAGCAATATATTAACAAATCAATAAACTTGAATAATTATTGATATAAATAAGCCTGGCAGCTCTGTTTTGTTAACCACACTAAGAAAATAAATATAAATTTTTAATTAATTCCAGCTCCAAAATCAATTTATCTTGCAGATTGCCGTGTTGAAATGCCAAATTTTGGTAAATTTCTTCAGTCTAACAGGGTTTTGAAGAAACATTGACACTAGCAATTGATTAACAAATCAATAAACTTGATTAATTATTGATATAAATAAGCCTGGCAGCTCTATTTTGTTAACCACACTAAGAAAATAAATATAAATTTTGAATTAATTCCAGCTCCAAAATCAATTTATCTTGCAGATTGCCGTGTTGAAATGCCAAATTTTGGTAAATTTCTTCAGTCTAACAGGGTTTTGAAGAAACATTGACACTAGCAATTGATTAACAAATCAATAAACTTGATTAATTATTGATATAAATAAGCCTGGCAGCTATATTTTGTTAACCACACTAAGAAAATAAATATAAATTTTGAATTAATTCCAGCTCCAAAATCCATTTATCTGGCAGATTGCCGTGTTGAAATGCCAAATTTTGGTAAATTTCTTCAGTCAAACAGGGTTTTGAAAAAACATTGACACTAGCAATTGATTAACAAATCAATAAACTTGAATAATTATTGATATAAATAAGCCTGGCAGCTCTGTTTTGTTAACCAGACTAAGAAAGTAAATATAAATTTTGAATTAATTCTTAAGAATAACGAATATTTCCAGCTCCAAAATCCTTTTATCTGGCAGATTGCCGTGTTGAAATGCCAAATTTTGGTAAATTTCTTCAGTCAAACATGGTTTTGAAGAAACATTGACACTAGCAATTGATTAACAAATCAATAAACTTGATTAATTATTGATAAAAATAAGCCTGGCAGCTCTGTTTTGTTAATCACACTAAGAAAATAAATATAAATTTTGAATTAATTCCAGCTCCAAAATCAATTTATCTGGCAGATTGCCGTGTTGAAATGCCAAATTTTGGTAAATTTCTTCAGTCAAACAGGGTTTTGAAAAAACATTGACACTAGCAATTGATTAACAAATCAATAAACTTGAATAATTATTGATATAAATAAGCCTGGCAGCTCTGTTTTGTTAACCACACTAAGAAAGTAAATATAAATTTTGAATTAATTCTTAAGAATAATGAATATTTCCAGCTCCAAAATCCATTTATCTGGCAGATTGCCGTGTTGAAATGCCAAATTTTGGTAAATTTCTTCAGTCAAACATGGTTTTGAAGAAACATTGACACTAGCAATTGATTAACAAATCAATAAACTTGATTAATTATTGATATAAATAAGCCTGGCAGCTCTGTTTTGTTAATCACACTAAGAAAATAAATATAAATTTTGAATTAATTCCAGCTCCAAAATCCATTTAAATGGCAGATTGCCGTGTTGAAATGCCAAATTTTGGTAAAATTCTTCAGTCAAACAGGGTTTTGAAGAAACATTGACATTTGCAATTGATTAACAAATCAATAAACTTGAATAATTATTGATATAAATAAGCCTGGCAGCTCTATTTTGTTAACCACACTAAGAAAATAAATATAAATTTTGAATTAATTCCAGCTCCAAAATCAATTTATCTTGCAGATTGCCGTGTTGAAATGCCAAATTTTGGTAAATTTCTTCAGTCTAACAGGGTTTTGAAGAAACATTGACACTAGCAATTGATTAACAAATCAATAAACTTGATTAATTATTGATATAAATAAGCCTGGCAGCTCTGTTTTGTTAACCACACTTAGAAAATAAATATAAATTTTGAATTAATTCTTAAGAATTATGAATATTTCCAGCTCCAAAATCCATTTATCTGGCAGATTGCCGTGTTGAAATGCCAAATTTTGGTAAATTTCTTCAGTCAAACAGGGTTTTGAAAAAAACATTGACACTAGCAATTGATTAACAAATCAATAAACTTGAATAATTATTGATATAAATAAGCCTGGAAGCTCTGTTTTGTTAACCAGACTAAGAAAGTAAATATAAATTTTGAATTAATTCTTAAGAATAATGAATATTTCCAGCTCCAAAATCCATTTATCTGGCAGATTGCCGTGTTGAAATGCCAAATTTTGGTAAATTTCTTCAGTCAAACAGGGTTTTGAAGAAACATTGACATTTGCAAATGATTAACAAATCAATAAACTTGAATAATTATTGATATAAATAAGCCTGGCAGCTCTATTTTGTTAATCACACTAAGAAAATAAATATAAATTTTGAATTAATTCCAGCTCCAAAATCCATTTAAATGGCAGATTGCCGTGTTGAAATGCCAAATTTTGGTAAATTTCTTCAGTCAAACAGGGTTTTGAAGAAACATTGACATTTGCAATTGATTAACAAATCAATAAACTTGAATAATTATTGATATAAATAAGCCTGGCAGCTCTATTTTGTTAACCACACTAAGAAAATAAATATCAATTTTGAATTAATTCCAGCTCCAAAATCAATTTATCTTGCAGATTGCCGTGTTGAAATGCCAAATTTTGGTAAATTTCTTCAGTCTAACAGGGTTTTGAAGAAACATTGACACTAGCAATTGATTAACAAATCAATAAACTTGATTAATTATTGATATAAATAAGCCTGGCAGCTCTGTTTTGTTAACCACACTAAGAAAATAAATATAAATTTTGAATTAATTCCAGCTCCAAAATCCATTTATCTGGCAGATTGCCGTGTTGAAATGCCAAATTTTGGTAAATTTCTTCAGTCAAACAGGGTTTTGAAAAAAACATTGACACTAGCAATTGATTAACAAATCAATAAACTTGAATAATTATTGATATAAATAAGCCTGGCAGCTCTGTTTTGTTAACCAGACTAAGAAAGTAAATATAAATTTTGAATTAATTCTTAAGAATAATGAATATTTCCAGCTCCAAAATCCATTTATCTGGCAAATTGCCGTGTTGAAATGCCAAATTTTGGTAAATTTCTTCAGTCAAACATGGTTTTGAAGAAACATTGACACTAGCAATTGATTAACAAATCAATAAACTTGATTAATTATTGATATAAATAAGCCTGGCAGCTCTATTTTGGTAATCACACTAAGAAAATAAATATAAATTTTGAATTAATTCCAGCTCCAAAATCAATTTATCTGGCAGATTGCCGTGTTGAAATGCCAAATTTTGGTAAATTTCTTCAGTCAAACAGGGTTTTGAAGAAACATTGACATTTGCAATTGATTAACAAATCAATAAACTTGAATAATTATTGATATAAATAAGCCTGGCAGCTCTGTTTTGTTAACCAGACTAAGAAAGTAAATATAAATTTTGAATTAATTCTTAAGAATAATGAATATTTCCAGCTCCAAAATCCATTTATCTGGCAGATTGCCGTGTTGAAATGCCAAATTTTGGTAAATTTCTTCAGTCAAACATGGTTTTGAAGAAACATTGACACTAGCAATTGATTAACAAATCAATAAACTTGATTAATTATTGATATAAATAAGCCTGGCAGCTCTATTTTGGTAATCACACTAAGAAAATAAATATAAATTTTGAATTAATTCCAGCTCCAAAATCAATTTATCTGGCAGATTGCCGTGTTGAAATGCCAAATTTTGGTAAATTTCTTCAGTCAAACAGGGTTTTGAAAAAACATTGACACTAGCAATTGATTAACAAATCAATAAACTTGATTAATTATTGATATAAATAAGCCTGGCAGCTATATTTTGTTAACCACACTAAGAAAATAAATATAAATTTTGAATTAATTCCAGCTCCAAAATCAATTTATCTTGCAGATTGCCGTGTTGAAATGCCAAATTTTGGTAAATTTCTTCAGTCTAACAGGGTTTTGAAGAAACATTGACACTAGCAATTGATTAACAAATCAATAAACTTGATTAATTATTGATATAAATAAGTCTGGCAGCTATATTTTGTTAACCACACTAAGAAAATAAATATAAATTTTGAATTAATTCCAGCTCCAAAATCCATTTATCTGGCAGATTGCCGTGTTGAAATGCCAAATTTTGGTAAATTTCTTCAGTCAAACAGGGTTTTGAAAAAACATTGACACTAGCAATTGATTAACAAATCAATAAACTTTAATAATTATTGATATAAATAAGCCTGGCAGCTCTGTTTTGTTAACCAGACTAAGAAAGTAAATATAAATTTTGAATTAATTCTTAAGAATAACGAATATTTCCAGCTCCAAAATCCATTTATCTGGCAGATTGCCGTGTTGAAATGCCAAATTTTGGTAAATTTCTTCAGTCAAACATGGTTTTGAAGAAACATTGACACTAGCAATTGATTAACAAATCAATAAACTTGATTAATTATTGATATAAATAAGCCTGGCAGCTATATTTTGTTAACCACACTAAGAAAATAAATATAAATTTTGAATTAATTCCAGCTCCAAAATCAATTTATCTTGCAGATTGCCGTGTTGAAATGCCAAATTTTGGTAAATTTCTTCAGTCTAACAGGGTTTTGAAGAAACATTGACACTAGCAATTGATTAACAAATCAATAAACTTGATTAATTATTGATATAAATAAGCCTGGCAGCTATATTTTGTTAACCACACTAAGAAAATAAATATAAATTTTGAATTAATTCCAGCTCCAAAATCCATTTATCTGGCAGATTGCCGTGTTGAAATGCCAAATTTTGGTAAATTTCTTCAGTCAAACAGGGTTTTGAAAAAACATTGACACTAGCAATTGATTAACAAATCAATAAACTTGAATAATTATTGATATAAATAAGCCTGGCAGCTCTGTTTTGTTAACCAGACTAAGAAAGTAAATATAAATTTTGAATTAATTCTTAAGAATAACGAATATTTCCAGCTCCAAAATCCATTTATCTGGCAGATTGCCGTGTTGAAATGCCAAATTTTGGTAAATTTCTTCAGTCAAACATGGTTTTGAAGAAACATTGACACTAGCAATTGATTAACAAATCAATAAACTTGATTAATTATTGATATAAATAAGCCTGGCAGCTCTGTTTTGTTAATCACACTAAGAAAATAAATATAAATTTTGAATTAATTCCAGCTCCAAAATCCATTTAAATGGCAGATTGCCGTGTTGAAATTCCAAATTTTGGTAAAATTCTTCAGTCAAACAGGGTTTTGAAGAAACATTGACATTTGCAATTGATTAACAAATCAATAAACTTGAATAATTATTGATATAAATAAGCCTGGCAGCTCTATTTTGTTAACCACACTAAGAAAATAAATATAAATTTTGAATTAATTCCAGCTCCAAAATCAATTTATCTTGCAGATTGCCGTGTTGAAATGCCAAATTTTGGTAAATTTCTTCAGTCTAACAGGGTTTTGAAGAAACATTGACACTAGCAATTGATTAACAAATCAATAAACTTGATTAATTATTGATATAAATAAGCCTGGCAGCTCTGTTTTGTTAACCACACTTAGAAAATAAATATAAATTTTGAATTAATTCTTAAGAATAATGAATATTTCCAGCTCCAAAATCCATTTATCTGGCAGATTGCCGTGTTGAAATGCCAAATTTTGGTAAATTTCTTCAGTCAAACAGGGTTTTGAAGAAACATTGACATTTGCAATTGATTAACAAATCAATAAACTTGAATAATTATTGATATAAATAAGCCTGGCAGCTCTATTTTGTTAATCACACTAAGAAAATAAATATAAATTTTGAATTAATTCCAGCTCCAAAATCCATTTAAATGGCAGATTGCCGTGTTGAAATGCCAAATTTTTGTAAATTTCTTCAGTCAAACAGGGTTTTGAAGAAACATTGACATTTGCAATTGATTAACAAATCAACAAACTTGAATAATTATTGATATAAATAAGCCTGGCAGCTCTATTTTGTTAACCACACTAAGAAAATAAATATCAATTTTGAATTAATTCCAGCTCCAAAATCAATTTATCTTGCAGATTGCCGTGTTGAAATGCCAAATTTTGGTAAATTTCTTCAGTCAAACATGGTTTTGAAGAAACATTGACACTAGCAATTGATTAACAAATCAATAAACTTGATTAATTATTGATATAAATAAGCCTGGCAGCTATATTTTGTTAACCACACTAAGAAAATAAATATAAATTTTGAATTAATTCCAGCTCCAAAATCAATTTATCTTGCAGATTGCCGTGTTGAAATGCCAAATTTTGGTAAATTTCTTCAGTCTAACAGGGTTTTGAAGAAACATTGACACTAGCAATTGATTAACAAATCAATAAACTTGATTAATTATTGATATAAATAAGCCTGGCAGCTATATTTTGTTAACCACACTAAGAAAATAAATATAAATTTTGAATTAATTCCAGCTCCAAAATCCATTTATCTGGCAGATTGCCGTGTTGAAATGCCAAATTTTGGTAAATTTCTTCAGTCAAACAGGGTTTTGAAAAAACATTGACACTAGGAATTGATTAACAAATCAATAAACTTGAATAATTATTGATATAAATAAGCCTGGCAGCTCTGTTTTGTTAACCAGACTAAGAAAGTAAATATAAATTTTGAATTAATTCTTAAGAATAACGAATATTTCCAGCTCCAAAATCCATTTATCTGGCAGATTGCCGTGTTGAAATGCCAAATTTTGGTAAATTTCTTCAGTCAAACATGGTTTTGAAGAAACATTGACACTAGCAATTGATTAACAAATCAATAAACTTGATTAATTATTGATATAAATAAGCCTGGCAGCTCTATTTTGGTAATCACACTAAGAAAATAAATATAAATTTTGAATTAATTCCAGCTCCAAAATCAATTTATCTGGCAGATTGCCGTGTTGAAATGCCAAATTTTGGTAAATTTCTTCAGTCAAACAGGGTTTTGAAAAAACATTGACACTAGCAATTGATTAACAAATCAATAAACTTGATTAATTATTGATATAAATAAGCCTGGCAGCTATATTTTGTTAACCACACTAAGAAAATAAATATAAATTTTGAATTAATTCCAGCTCCAAAATCAATTTATCTTGCAGATTGCCGTGTTGAAATGCCAAATTTTGGTAAATTTCTTCAGTCTAACAGGGTTTTGAAGAAACATTGACACTAGCAATTGATTAACAAATCAATAAACTTGATTAATTATTGATATAAATAAGTCTGGCAGCTATATTTTGTTAACCACACTAAGAAAATAAATATAAATTTTGAATTAATTCCAGCTCCAAAATCCATTTATCTGGCAGATTGCCGTGTTGAAATGCCAAATTTTGGTAAATTTCTTCAGTCAAACAGGGTTTTGAAAAAACATTGACACTAGCAATTGATTAACAAATCAATAAACTTGAATAATTATTGATATAAATAAGCCTGGCAGCTCTGTTTTGTTAACCAGACTAAGAAAGTAAATATAAATTTTGAATTAATTCTTAAGAATAACGAATATTTCCAGCTCCAAAATCCATTTATCTGGCAGATTGCCGTGTTGAAATGCCAAATTTTGGTAAATTTCTTCAGTCAAACATGGTTTTGAAGAAACATTGACACTAGCAATTGATTAACAAATCAATAAACTTGATTAATTATTGATATAAATAAGCCTGGCAGCTATATTTTGTTAACCACACTAAGAAAATAAATATAAATTTTGAATTAATTCCAGCTCCAAAATCAATTTATCTTGCAGATTGCCGTGTTGAAATGCCAAATTTTGGTAAATTTCTTCAGTCTAACAGGGTTTTGAAGAAACATTGACACTATCAATTGATTAACAAATCAATAAACTTGATTAATTATTGATATAAATAAGCCTGGCAGCTATATTTTGTTAACCACACTAAGAAAATAAATATAAATTTTGAATTAATTCCAGCTCCAAAATCCATTTCTCTGGCAGATTGCCGTGTTGAAATGCCAAATTTTGGTAAATTTCTTCAGTCAAACAGGGTTTTGAAAAAACATTGACACTAGCAATTGATTAACAAATCAATAAACTTGAATAATTATTGATATAAATAAGCCTGGCAGCTCTGTTTTGTTAACCAGACTAAGAAAGTAAATATAAATTTTGAATTAATTCTTAAGAATAACGAATATTTCCAGCTCCAAAATCCATTTATCTGGCAGATTGCCGTGTTGAAATGCCAAATTTTGGTAAATTTCTTCAGTCAAACATGGTTTTGAAGAAACATTGACACTAGCAATTGATTAACAAATCAATAAACTTGATTAATTATTGATATAAATAAGCCTGGCAGCTCTGTTTTGTTAATCACACTAAGAAAATAAATATAAATTTTGAATTAATTCCAGCTCCAAAATCCATTTAAATGGCAGATTGCCGTGTTGAAATTCCAAATTTTGGTAAAATTCTTCAGTCAAACAGGGTTTTGAAGAAACATTGACATTTGCAATTGATTAACAAATCAATAAACTTGAATAATTATTGATATAAATAAGCCTGGCAGCTCTATTTTGTTAACCACACTAAGAAAATAAATATAAATTTTGAATTAATTCCAGCTCCAAAATCAATTTATCTTGCAGATTGCCGTGTTGAAATGCCAAATTTTGGTAAATTTCTTCAGTCTAACAGGGTTTTGAAGAAACATTGACACTAGCAATTGATTAACAAATCAATAAACTTGATTAATTATTGATATAAATAAGCCTGGCAGCTCTGTTTTGTTAACCACACTTAGAAAATAAATATAAATTTTGAATTAATTCTTAAGAATAATGAATATTTCCAGCTCCAAAATCCATTTATCTGGCAGATTGCCGTGTTGAAATGCCAAATTTTGGTAAATTTCTTCAGTCAAACAGGGTTTTGAAGAAACATTGACATTTGCAATTGATTAACAAATCAATAAACTTGAATAATTATTGATATAAATAAGCCTGGCAGCTCTATTTTGTTAATCACACTAAGAAAATAAATATAAATTTTGAATTAATTCCAGCTCCAAAATCCATTTAAATGGCAGATTGCCGTGTTGAAATGCCAAATTTTTGTAAATTTCTTCAGTCAAACAGGGTTTTGAAGAAACATTGACATTTGCAATTGATTAACAAATCAACAAACTTGAATAATTATTGATATAAATAAGCCTGGCAGCTCTATTTTGTTAACCACACTAAGAAAATAAATATCAATTTTGAATTAATTCCAGCTCCAAAATCAATTTATCTTGCAGATTGCCGTGTTGAAATGCCAAATTTTGGTAAATTTCTTCAGTCAAACATGGTGTTGAAGAAACATTGACACTAGCAATTGATTAACAAATCAATAAACTTGATTAATTATTGATATAAATAAGCCTGGCAGCTATATTTTGTTAACCACACTAAGAAAATAAATATAAATTTTGAATTAATTCCAGCTCCAAAATCAATTTATCTTGCAGATTGCCGTGTTGAAATGCCAAATTTTGGTAAATTTCTTCAGTCTAACAGGGTTTTGAAGAAACATTGACACTAGCAATTGATTAACAAATCAATAAACTTGATTAATTATTGATATAAATAAGCCTGGCAGCTATATTTTGTTAACCACACTAAGAAAATAAATATAAATTTTGAATTAATTCCAGCTCCAAAATCCATTTATCTGGCAGATTGCCGTGTTGAAATGCCAAATTTTGGTAAATTTCTTCAGTCAAACAGGGTTTTGAAAAAACATTGACACTAGGAATTTATTAACAAATCAATAAACTTGAATAATTATTGATATAAATAAGCCTGGCAGCTCTGTTTTGTTAACCAGACTAAGAAAGTAAATATAAATTTTGAATTAATTCTTAAGAATAACGAATATTTCCAGCTCCAAAATCCATTTATCTGGCAGATTGCCGTGTTGAAATGCCAAATTTTGGTAAATTTCTTCAGTCAAACATGGTTTTGAAGAAACATTGACACTAGCAATTGATTAACAAATCAATAAACTTGATTAATTATTGATATAAATAAGCCTGGCAGCTATATTTTGTTAACCACACTAAGAAAATAAATATAAATTTTGAATTAATTCCAGCTCCAAAATCAATTTATCTTGCAGATTGCCGTGTTGAAATGCCAAATTTTGGTAAATTTCTTCAGTCTAACAGGGTTTTGAAGAAACATTGACACTAGCAATTGTTTAACAAATCAATAAACTTGATTAATTATTGATATAAATAAGCCTGGCAGCTATATTTTGTTAACCACACTAAGAAAATAAATATAAATTTTGAATTAATTCCAGCTCCAAAATCCATTTATCTGGCAGATTGCCGTGTTGAAATGCCAAATTTTGGTAAATTTCTTCAGTCAAACAGGGTTTTGAAAAAACATTGACACTAGCAATTGATTAACAAATCAATAAACTTGAATAATTATTGATATAAATAAGCCTGGCAGCTCTGTTTTGTTAACCAGACTAAGAAAGTAAATATAAATTTTGAATTAATTCTTAAGAATAACGAATATTTCCAGCTCCAAAATCCATTTATCTGGCAGATTGCCGTGTTGAAATGCCAAATTTTGGTAAATTTCTTCAGTCAAACATGGTTTTGAAGAAACATTGACACTAGCAATTGATTAACAAATCAATAAACTTGATTAATTATTGATATAAATAAGCCTGGCAGCTCTGTTTTGTTAATCACACTAAGAAAATAAATATAAATTTTGAATTAATTCCAGCTCCAAAATCCATTTAAATGGCAGATTGCCGTGTTGAAATTCCAAATTTTGGTAAAATTCTTCAGTCAAACAGGGTTTTGAAGAAACATTGACATTTGCAATTGATTAACAAATCAATAAACTTGAATAATTATTGATATAAATAAGCCTGGCAGCTCTATTTTGTTAACCACACTAAGAAAATAAATATAAATTTTGAATTAAATCCAGCTCCAAAATCAATTTATCTTGCAGATTGCCGTGTTGAAATGCCAAATTTTGGTAAATTTCTTCAGTCTAACAGGGTTTTGAAGAAACATTGACACTAGCAATTGATTAACAAATCAATAAACTTGATTAATTATTGATATAAATAAGCCTGGCAGCTCTGTTTTGTTAACCACACTTAGAAAATAAATATAAATTTTGAATTAATTCTTAAGAATAATGAATATTTCCAGCTCCAAAATCCATTTATCTGGCAGATTGCCGTGTTGAAATGCCAAATTTTGGTAAATTTCTTCAGACAAACAGGGTTTTGAAGAAACATTGACATTTGCAATTGATTAACAAATCAATAAACTTGAATAATTATTGATATAAATAAGCCTGGCAGCTCTATTTTGTTAATCACACTAAGAAAATAAATATAAATTTTGAATTAATTCCAGCTCCAAAATCCATTTAAATGGCAGATTGCCGTGTTGAAATGCCAAATTTTTGTAAATTTCTTCAGTCAAACAGGGTTTTGAAGAAACATTGACATTTGCAATTGATTAACAAATCAATAAACTTGAATAATTATTGATATAAATAAGCCTGGCAGCTCTATTTTGTTAACCACACTAAGAAAATAAATATCAATTTTGAATTAATTCCAGCTCCAAAATCAATTTATCTTGCAGATTGCCGTGTTGAAATGCCAAATTTTGGTAAATTTCTTCAGTCTAACAGGGTTTTGAATAAACATTGACACTAGCAATTGATTAACAAATCAATAAACTTGATTAATTATTGATATAAATAAGCCTGGCAGCTCTGTTTTGTTAACCACACTAAGAAAATAAATATAAATTTTGAATTAATTCCAGCTCCAAAATCCATTTATCTGGCAGATTGCCGTGTTGAAATGCCAAATTTTGGTAAATTTCTTCAGTCAAACAGGGTTTTGAAAAAAACATTGACACTAGCAATTGATTAACAAATCAATAAACTTGAATAATTATTGATATAAATAAGCCTGGCAGCTCTGTTTTGTTAACCAGACTAAGAAAGTAAATATAAATTTTGAATTAATTCTTAAGAATAATGAATATTTCCAGCTCCAAAATCCATTTATCTGGCAGATTGCCGTGTTGAAATGCCAAATTTTGGTAAATTTCTTCAGTCAAACATGGTTTTGAAGAAACATTGACACTAGCAATTGATTAACAAATCAATAAACTTGATTAATTATTGATATAAATAAGCCTGGCAGCTCTATTTTGGTAATCACACTAAGAAAATAAATATAAATTTTGAATTAATTCCAGCTCCAAAATCAATTTATCTGGCAGATTGCCGTGTTGAAATGCCAAATTTTGGTAAATTTCTTCAGTCAAACAGGGTTTTGAAAAAACATTGACACTAGCAATTGATTAACAAATCAATAAACTTGATTAATTATTGATATAAATAAGCCTGGCAGCTATATTTTGTTAACCACACTAAGAAAATAAATATAAATTTTGAATTAATTCCAGCTCCAAAATCAATTTATCTTGCAGATTGCCGTGTTGAAATGCCAAATTTTGGTAAATTTCTTCAGTCTAACAGGGTTTTGAAGAAACATTGACACTAGCAATTGATTAACAAATCAATAAACTTGATTAATTATTGATATAAATAAGCCTGGCAGCTATATTTTGTTAACCACACTAAGAAAATAAATATAAATTTTGAATTAATTCCAGCTCCAAAATCCATTTATCTGGCAGATTGCCGTGTTGAAATGCCAAATTTTGGTAAATTTCTTCAGTCAAACAGGGTTTTGAAAAAACATTGACACTAGCAATTGATTAACAAATCAATAAACCCTAATAATTATTGATATAAATAAGCCTGACAGCTCTGTTTTGTTAACCAGACTAAGAAAGTAAATATAAATTTTGAATTAATTCTTAAGAATAACGAATATTTCCAGCTCCAAAATCCATTTATCTGGCAGATTGCCGTGTTGAAATGCCAAATTTTGGTAAATTTCTTCAGTCAAACATGGTTTTGAAGAAACATTGACACTAGCAATTGATTAACAAATCAATAAACTTGATTAATTATTGATATAAATAAGCCTGGCAGCTATATTTTGTTAACCACACTAAGAAAATAAATATAAATTTTGAATTAATTCCAGCTCCAAAATCAATTTATCTTGCAGATTGCCGTGTTGAAATGCCAAATTTTGGTAAATTTCTTCAGTCTAACAGGGTTTTGAAGAAACATTGACACTAGCAATTGATTAACAAATCAATAAACTTGATTAATTATTGATATAAATAAGCCTGGCAGCTATATTTTGTTAACCACACTAAGAAAATAAATATAAATTTTGAATTAATTCCAGCTCCAAAATCCATTTATCTGGCAGATTGCCGTGTTGAAATGCCAAATTTTGGTAAATTTCTTCAGTCAAACAGGGTTTTGAAAAAACATTGACACTAGCAATTGATTAACAAATCAATAAACTTGAATAATTATTGATATAAATAAACCTGGCAGCTCTGTTTTGTTAACCAGACTAAGAAAGTAAATATAAATTTTGAATTAATTCTTAAGAATAACGAATATTTCCAGCTCCAAAATCCATTTATCTGGCAGATTGCCGTGTTGAAATGCCAAATTTTGGTAAATTTCTTCAGTCAAACATGGTTTTGAAGAAACATTGACACTAGCAATTGATTAACAAATCAATAAACTTGATTAATTATTGATATAAATAAGCCTGGCAGCTCTGTTTTGTTAATCACACTAAGAAAATAAATATAAATTTTGAATTAATTCCAGCTCCAAAATCCATTTAAATGGCAGATTGCCGTGTTGAAATTCCAAATTTTGGTAAAATTCTTCAGTCAAACAGGGTTTTGAAGAAACATTGACATTTGCAATTGATTAACAAATCAATAAACTTGAATAATTATTGATATAAATAAGCCTGGCAGCTCTATTTTGTTAACCACACTAAGAAAATAAATATAAATTTTGAATTAATTCCAGCTCCAAAATCAATTTATCTTGCAGATTGCCGTGTTGAAATGCCAAATTTTGGTAAATTTCTTCAGTCAAACAGGGTTTTAAAAAAAACATTGACACTAGCAATTGATTAACAAATCAATAAACTTGATTAATTATTGATATAAATAAGCCTGGCAGCTCTGTTTTGTTAACCACACTAAGAAAATAAATATAAATTTTGAATTAATTCCAGCTCCAAAATCCATTTATCTGGCAGATTGCCGTGTTGAAATGCCAAATTTTGGTAAATTTCTTCAGTCAAACAGGGTTTTAAAAAAAACATTGACACTAGCAATTGATTAACAAATCAATAAACTTGAATAATTATTGATATAAATAAGCCTGGCAGCTCTGTTTTGTTAACCAGACTAAGAAAGTAAATATAAATTTTGAATTAATTCTTAAGAATAATGAATATTTCCAGCTCCAAAATCCATTTATCTGGCAGATTGCCGTGTTGAAATGCCAAATTTTGGTAAATTTCTTCAGTCAAACAGGGTTTTGAAGAAACATTGACATTTGCAATTGATTAACAAATCAATAAACTTGAATAATTATTGATATAAATAAGCCTGGCAGCTCTATTTTGTTAATCACACTAAGAAAATAAATATAAATTTTGAATTAATTCCAGCTCCAAAATCCATTTAAATGGCAGATTGCCGTGTTGAAATGCCAAATTTTGGTAAATTTCTTCAGTCAAACAGGGTTTTGAAGAAACATTGACATTTGCAATTGATTAACAAATCAATAAACTTGAATAATTATTGATATAAATAAGCCTGGCAGCTCTATTTTGTTAACCACACTAAGAAAATAAATATAAATTTTGAATTAATTCCAGCTCCAAAATCAATTTATCTTGCAGATTGCCGTGTTGAAATGCCAAATTTTGGTAAATTTCTTCAGTCAAACATGGTTTTGAAGAGACATTGAAACTAGCAATTGATTAACAAATCAATAAACTTGATTAATTATTGATATAAATAAGCCTGGCAGCTCTGTTTTGTTAACCACACTAAGAAAATAAATATAAATTTTGAATTAATTCCAGCTCCAAAATCCATTTATCTTGCAGATTGCCGTGTTGAAATGCCAAATTTTGGTAAATTTCTTCAGTCAAACAGGGTTTTGAAAAAACATTGACACTAGCAATTGATTAACAAATCAATAAACTTGAATAATTATTGATATAAATAAGCCTGGCAGCTCTGTTTTGTTAATCACACTAAGAAAATAAATATACATTTTGAATTAATTCCAGCTCCAAAATCAATTTATCTTGCAGATTGCCGTGTTGAAATGCCAAATTTTGGTAAACTTCTTCAGTCTAACAGGGTTTTGAAGAAACATTGACACTAGCAATTGATTAACAAATCAATAAACTTGATTAATTATTGATATAAATAAGCCTGGCAGCTCTGTTTTGTTAACCACACTAAGAAAATAAATATAAATTTTGAATTAATTCCAGCTCCAAAATCCATTTATCTGGCAGATTGCCGTGTTGAAATGCCAAATTTTGGTAAATTTCTTCAGTCAAACAGGGTTTTGAAAAAACATTGACACTAGCATTTGATTAACAAATCAATAAACTTGAATAAATATTGATATAAATAAGCCTGGCAGCTCTGTTTTGTTAACCAGACTAAGAAAGTAAATATAAATTTTGAATTAATTCTTAATAATAACGAATATTTCCAGCTCCAAAATTCATTTATCTTGCAGATTGCCGTGTTGAAATGCCAAATTTTGGTAAATTTCTTCAGTCAATCAGGGTTTTGAAAAAACATTGACACTAGCAATTGATTAACAAATCAATAAACTTGAATAATTATTGATATAAATAAGCCTGGCAGCTCTGTTTTGTTAATCACACTAAGAAAATAAATATAAATTTTGAATTAATTCCAGCTCCAAAATCAATTTATCTTGCAGATTGCCGTGTTGAAATGCCAAATTTTGGTAAATTTCTTCAGTCTAACAGGGTTTTGAAGAAACATTGACACTAGCAATTGATTAACAAATCAATAAACTTGATTAATTATTGATATAAATAAGCCTGGCAGCTCTGTTTTGTTAACCACACTAAGAAAATAAATATAAATTTTGAATTAATTCCAGCTCCAAAATCCATTTATCTGGCAGATTGCCGTGTTGAAATGCCATTTTTGGTAAATTTCTTCAGTCAAACAGGGTTTTGAAGAAACATTGACATTAGCAATTGATTAACAAATCAATAAACTTGAATAATTATTGATATAAATAAGCCTGGCAGCTCTGTTTTGTTAACCAGACTAAGAAAGTAAATATAAATTTTGAATTAATTCTTAAGAATAATGAATATTTCCAGCTCCAAAATCCATTTATCTGGCAGATTGCCGTGTTGAAATGCCAAATTTTGGTAAATTTCTTCAGTCAAACATGGTTTTGAAGAAACATTGACACTAGCAATTGATTAACAAATCAATAAACTTGATTAATTATTGATATAAATAAGCCTGGCAGCTCTATTTTGGTAATCACACTAAGAAAATAAATATAAATTTTGAATTAATTCCAGCTCCAAAATCAATTTATCTGGCAGATTGCCGTGATGAAATGCCAAATTTTGGTAAATTTCTTCAGTCAAACAGGGTTTTGAAAAAACATTGACACTAGCAATTGATTAACAAATCAATAAACTTGATTAATTATTGATATAAATAAGCCTGGCAGCTATATTTTGTTAACCACACTAAGAAAATAAATATAAATTTTGAATTAATTCCAGCTCCAAAATCAATTTATCTTGCAGATTGCCGTGTTGAAATGCCAAATTTTGGTAAATTTCTTCAGTCTAACAGGGTTTTGAAGAAACATTGACACTAGCAATTGATTAACAAATCAATAAACTTGATTAATTATTGATATAAATAAGCCTGGCAGCTCTGTTTTGTTAACCAGACTAAGAAAGTAAATATAAATTTTGAATTAATTCTTAAGAATAATGAATATTTCCAGCTCCAAAATCCATTTATCTGGCAGATTGCCGTGTTGAAATGCCAAATTTTGGTAAATTTCTTCAGTCAAACAGGGTTTTGAAGAAACATTGACATTTGCAATTGATTAACAAATCAATAAACTTGAATAATTATTGATATAAATAAGCCTGGCAGCTCTATTTTGTTAATCACACTAAGAAAATAAATATAAATTTTGAATTAATTCCAGCTCCAAAATCCATTTAAATGGCAGATTGCCGTGTTGAAATGCCAAATTTTGGTAAATTTCTTCAGTCAAACAGGGTTTTGAAGAAACATTGACATTTGCAATTGATTAACAAATCAATAAACTTGAATAATTATTGATATAAATAAGCCTGGCAGCTCTATTTTGTTAACCACACTAAGAAAATAAATATAAATTTTGAATTAATTCCAGCTCCAAAATCAATTTATCTTGCAGATTGCCGTGTTGAAATGCCAAATTTTGGTAAATTTCTTCAGTCAAACATGGTTTTGAAGAGACATTGAAACTAGCAATTGATTAACAAATCAATAAACTTGATTAATTATTGATATAAATAAGCCTGGCAGCTCTGTTTTGTTAACCACACTAAGAAAATAAATATAAATTTTGAATTAATTCCAGCTCCAAAATCCATTTATCTTGCAGATTGCCGTGTTGAAATGCCAAATTTTGGTAAATTTCTTCAGTCAAACAGGGTTTTGAAAAAACATTGACACTAGCAATTGATTAACAAATCAATAAACTTGAATAATTATTGATATAAATAAGCCTGGCAGCTCTGTTTTGTTAATCACACTAAGAAAATAAATATAAATTTTGAATTAATTCCAGCTCCAAAATCAATTTATCTTGCAGATTGCCGTGTTGAAATGCCAAATTTTGGTAAATTTCTTCAGTCTAACAGGGTTTTGAAGAAACATTGACACTAGCAATTGATTAACAAATCAATAAACTTGATTAATTATTGATATAAATAAGCCTGGCAGCTCTGTTTTGTTAACCACACTAAGAAAATAAATATAAATTTTGAATTAATTCCAGCTCCAAAATCCATTTATCTGGCAGATTGCCGTGTTGAAATGCCAAATTTTGGTAAATTTCTTCAGTCAAACAGGGTTTTGAAAAAACATTGACACTAGCATTTGATTAACAAATCAATAAACTTGAATAAATATTGATATAAATAAGCCTGGCAGCTCTGTTTTGTTAACCAGACTAAGAAAGTAAATATAAATTTTGAATTAATTCTTAATAATAACGAATATTTCCAGCTCCAAAATTCATTTATCTTGCAGATTGCCGTGTTGAAATGCCAAATTTTGGTAAATTTCTTCAGTCAATCAGGGTTTTGAAAAAACATTGACACTAGCAATTGATTAACAAATCAATAAACTTGAATAATTATTGATATAAATAAGCCTGGCAGCTCTGTTTTGTTAATCACACTAAGAAAATAAATATAAATTTTGAATTAATTCCAGCTCCAAAATCAATTTATCTTGCAGATTGCCGTGTTGAAATGCCAAATTTTGGTAAATTTCTTCAGTCTAACAGGGTTTTGAAGAAACATTGACACTAGCAATTGATTAACAAATCAATAAACTTGATTAATTATTGATATAAATAAGCCTGGCAGCTCTGTTTTGTTAACCACACTAAGAAAATAAATATAAATTTTGAATTAATTCCAGCTCCAAAATCCATTTATCTGGCAGATTGCCGTGTTGAAATGCCAAATTTTGGTAAATTTCTTCAGTCAAACAGGGTTTTGAAGAAACATTGACATTAGCAATTGATTAACAAATCAATAAACTTGAATAATTATTGATATAAATAAGCCTGGCAGCTCTGTTTTGTTAATCACACTAAGAAAATAAATATAAATTTTGAATTAATTCCAGCTCCAAAATCAATTTATCTTGCAGATTGCCGTGTTGAAATGCCAAATTTTGGTAAATTTCTTCAGTCTAACAGGGTTTTGAAGAAACATTGACACTAGCAATTGATTAACAAATCAATAAACTTGATTAATTATGGATATAAATAAGCCTGGCAGCTCTGTTTTGTTAACCACACTAAGAAAATAAATATAAATTTTGAATTAATTCCAGCTCCAAAATCCATTTATCTTGCAGATTGCCGTGTTGAAATGCCAAATTTTGGTAAATTTCTTCAGTCAAACAGGGTTTTGAAAAAACATTGACACTAGCAATTGATTAACAAATCAATAAACTTGAATAATTATTGATATAAATAAGCCTGGCAGCTCTGTTTTGTTAATCACACTAAGAAAATAAATATAAATTTTGAATTAATTCCAGCTCCAAAATCAATTTATCTTGCAGATTGCCGTGTTGAAATGCCAAATTTTGGTAAATTTCTTCAGTCTAACAGGGTTTTGAAGAAACATTGACACTAGCAATTGAATAACAAATCAATAAACTTGATTAATTATTGATATAAATAAGCCTGGCAGCTCTGTTTTGTTAACCACACTAAGAAAATAAATATAAATTTTGAATTAATTCCAGCTCCAAAATCCATTTATCTGGCAGATTGCCGTGTTGAAATGCCAAATTTTGGTAAATTTCTTCAGTCAAACAGGGTTTTGAAAAAACATTGACACTAGCATTTGATTAACAAATCAATAAACTTGAATAATTATTGATATAAATAAGCCTGGCAGCTCTGTTTTGTTAACCAGACTAAGAAAGTAAATATAAATTTTGAATTAATTCTTAATAATAACGAATATTTCCAGCTCCAAAATCCATTTATCTTTCAGATTGCCGTGTTGAAATGCCAAATTTTGGTAAATTTCTTCAGTCAAACATGGTTTTGAAGATACATTGACACTAGCAATTGATTAACAAATCAATAAACTTGAATAATTATTGATATAAATAAGCCTGGCAGCTCTGTTTTGTTAATCACACTAAGAAAATAAATATAAATTTTGAATTAATTCCAGCTCCAAAATCAATTTATCTTGCAGATTGCCGTGTTGAAATGCCAAATTTTGGTAAATTTCTTCAGTCAAACAGGGTTTTGAAAAAACATTGACACTAGCAATTGATTAACAAATCAATAAACTTGAATAATTATTGATATAAATAAGCCTGGCAGCTCTGTTTTGTTAACCAGACTAAGAAAGTAAATATAAATTTTGAATTAATTCTTAAGAATAACGAATATTTCCAGCTCCAAAATCCATTTATCTGGCAGATTGCCGTGTTGAAATGCCAAATTTTGGTAAATTTCTTCAGTCAAACATGGTTTTGAAGAAACATTGACACTAGCAATTGATTAACAAATCAATAAACTTGATTAATTATTGATATAAATAAGCCTGGCAGCTCTATTTTGTTAACCACACTAAGAAAATAAATATAAATTTTGAATTAATTCCAGCTCCAAAATCCATTTATCTGGCAGATTGCCGTGTTGAAATGCCAAATTTTGGTAAATTTCTTCAGTCAAACAGGGTTTTGAAAAAACATTGACACTAGCAATTGATTAACAAATCAATAAACTTGAATAATTATTGATATAAATAAGCCTGGCAGCTCTGTTTTGTTAATCAGACTAAGAAAGTAAATATAAATTTTGAATTAATTCTTAAGAATAACGAATATTTCCAGCTCCAAAATCCATTTATCTGGCAGATTGCCGTGTTGAAATGCCAAATTTTGGTAAATTTCTTCAGTCAAACATGGTTTTGAAGAAACATTGACACTAGCAATTGATTAACAAATCAATAAACTTGATTAATTATTGATATAAATAAGCCTGGCAGCTCTGTTTTGTTAATCACACTAAGAAAATAAATATAAATTTTGAATTAATTCCAGCTCCAAAATCCATTTAAATGGCAGATTGCCGTGTTGAAATGCCAAATTTTGGTAAATTTCTTCAGTCAAACAGGGTTTTGAAAAAACATTGACACTAGCAATTGATTAACAAATCAATAAACTTGAATAATTATTGATATAAATAAGCCTGGCAGCTCTGTTTTGTTAATCACACTAAGAAAATAAATATAAATTTTGAATTAATTCCAGCTCCAAAATCAATTTATCTTGCAGATTGCCGTGTTGAAATGCCAAATTTTGGTAAATTTCTTCAGTCTAACAGGGTTTTGAAGAAACATTGACACTAGCAATTGATTAACAAATCAATAAACTTGATTAATTATTGATATAAATAAGCCTGGCAGCTCTGTTTTGTTAACCACACTAAGAAAATAAATATAAATTTTGAATTAATTCCAGCTCCAAAATCCATTTATCTGGCAGATTGCCGTGTTGAAATGCCAAATTTTGGTAAATTTCTTCAGTCAAACAGGGTTTTGAAAAAACATTGACACTAGCATTTGATTAACAAATCAATAAACTTGAATAATTATTGATATAAATAAGCCTGGCAGCTCTGTTTTGTTAACCAGACTAAGAAAGTAAATATAAATTTTGAATTAATTCTTAATAATAACGAATATTTCCAGCTCCAAAATCCATTTATCTTTCAGATTGCCGTGTTGAAATGCCAAATTTTGGTAAATTTCTTCAGTCAAACATGGTTTTGAAGAAACATTGACACTAGCAATTGATTAACAAATCAATAAACTTGATTAATTATTGATATAAATAAGCCTGGCAGCTCTATTTTGTTAACCACACTAAGAAAATAAATATAAATTTTGAATTAATTCCAGCTCCAAAATCCATTTATCTGGCAGATTGCCGTGTTGAAATGCCAAATTTTGGTAAATTTCTTCAGTCAAACAGGGTTTTGAAAAAACATTGACACTAGCAATTGATTAACAAATCAATAAACTTGAATAATTATTGATATAAATAAGCCTGGCAGCTCTGTTTTGTTAACCAGACTAAGAAAGTAAATATAAATTTTGAATTAATTCTTAAGAATAACGAATATTTCCAGCTCCAAAATCCATTTATCTGGCAGATTGCCGTGTTGAAATGCCAAATTTTGGTAAATTTCTTCAGTCAAACATGGTTTTGAAGAAACATTGACACTAGCAATTGATTAACAAATCAATAAACTTGATTAATTATTGATATAAATAAGATTGGCAGCTCTGTTTTGTTAACCACACTAAGAAAATAAATATAAATTTTGATTTATTCCAGCTCCAAAATCCATTTATCTGGCAGATTGCCGTGTTGAAATGCCAAATTTTGGTAAATTTCTTCAGTCAAACAGGGTTTTGAAAAAAAATGACACTAGCAATTGATTAACAAATCAATAAACTTGAATAATTATTGATATAAAAAAGCCTGGCAGCTCTGTTTTGTTAACCAGACTAAGAAAGTAAATATAAATTTTGAATTAATTCTTAAGAATAACGAATATTTCCAGCTCCAAAATCCATTTATCTGGCAGATTGCCGTGTTGAAATGCCAAATTTTGGTAAATTTCTTCAGTCAAACATGGTTTTGAAGAGACATTGAAACTAGCAATTGATTAACAAATCAATAAACTTGATTAATTATTGATATAAATAAGCCTGGCAGCTCTGTTTTGTTAACCACACTAAGAAAATAAATATAAATTTTGAATTAATTCCAGCTCCAAAATCCATTTATCTTGCAGATTGCCGTGTTGAAATGCCAAATTTTGGTAAATTTCTTCAGTCAATCAGGGTTTTGAAAAAACATTGACACTAGCAATTGATTAACAAATCAATAAACTTGAATAATTATTGATATAAATAAGCCTGGCAGCTCTGTTTTGTTAATCACACTAAGGAAGTAAATATAAATTTTGAATTAATTCTTAATAATAACGAATATTTCCAGCTCCAAAATCCATTTATCTTTCAGATTGCCGTGTTGAAATGCCAAATTTTGGTAAATTTCTTCAGTCAAACATGGTTTTGAAGATACATTGACACTAGCAATTGATTAACAAATCAACAAACTTGAATAATTATTGATATAAATAAGCCTGGCAGCTCTGTTTTGTTAATCACACTAAGAAAATAAATATAAATTTTGAATTAATTCCAGCTCCAAAATCAATTTATCTTGCAGATTGCCGTGTTGAAATGCCAAATTTTGGTAAATTTCTTCAGTCAAACAGGGTTTTGAAAAAACATTGACACTAGCAATTGATTAACAAATCAATAAACTTGAATAATTATTGATATAAATAAGCCTGGCAGCTCTGTTTTGTTAACCACACTAAGAAAGTAAATATAAATTTTGAATTAATTCTTAAGAATAACGAATATTTCCAGCTCCAAAATCCATTTATCTGGCAGATTGCCGTGTTGAAATGCCAAATTTTGGTAAATTTCTTCAGTCAAACATGGTTTTGAAGAGACATTGACACTAGCAATTGATTAACAAATCAATAAACTTAAATAATTATTGATATAAATAAGCCTGGCAGCTCTGTTTTGTTAATCACACTAAGAAAATAAATATAAATTTTGAATTAATTCCAGCTCCAAAATCAATTTATCTTGCAGATTGCCGTGTTGAAATGCCAAATTTTGGTAAATTTCTTCAGTCAAACAGGGTTTTGAAGAAACATTGACACTAGCAATTGATTAACAAATCAATAAACTTGAATAATTATTGCAATAAATAAGCCTGGCAGCTCTGTTTTGTTAACCACACTAAGAAAATAAATATAAATTTTGAATTAATTCCAGCTCCAAAATCCATTTATCTGGCAGATTGCCGTGTTGAAATGCCAAATTTTGGTAAATTTCTTCAGTCAAACAGGGTTTTGAAAAAACATTGACACTAGCAATTGATTAACAAATCAATAAACTTGAATAATTATTGATATAAATAAGCCTGGCAGCTCTGTTTTGTTAATCACACTAAGAAAATAAATATAAATTTTGAATTAATTCCAGCTCCAAAATCAATTTATCTTGCAGATTGTAGTGTTGAAATGCCAAATTTTGGTAAATTTCTTCAGTCAAACAGGGTTTTGAAGAAACATTGACATTAGCAATTGATTAACAAATCAATAAACTTGATTAATTATTGATATAAATAAGCCTGGCAGCTCTGTTTTGTTAACCACACTAAGAAAATAAATATAAATTTTGAATTAATTCCAGCTCCAAAATCCATTTATCTGGCAGATTGCCGTGTTGAAATGCCAAATTTTGGTAAATTTCTTCAGTCAAACAGGGTTTTGAAAAAACATTGACACTAGCAATTGATTAACAAATCAATAAACTTGAATAATTTTTGATATAAATAAGCCTGGCAGCTCTGTTTTGTTAACCAGACTAAGAAAGTAAATATAAATTTTGAATTAATTCTTAAGAATAACGAATATTTCCAGCTCCAAAATCCATTTATCTGGCAGATTGCCGTGTTGAAATGCCAAATTTTGGTAAATTTCTTCAGTCAAACATGGTTTTGAAGAAACATTGACACTATCAATTGATTAACAAATCAATAAACTTGAATAATTATTGCAATAAATAAGCCTGGCAGCTCTGTTTTGTTAACCACACTAAGAAAATAAATATAAATTTTGAATTAATTCCAGCTCCAAAATCCATTTATATGGCAGATTGCCGTTTTGAAATGCCAAATTTTGGTAAATTTCTTCAGTCAAACAGGGTTTTGAAGAAACATTGACATTAGCAATTGATTAACAAATCAATAAACTTGATTAATTATTGATATAAATAAGCCTGGCAGCTCTGTTTTGTTAACCACAATAAGAAAATAAATATAAATTTTGAATTAATTCCAGCTCCAAAATCAATTTATCTTGCAGATTGCCGTGTTGAAATGCCAAATTTTGGTAAATTTCTTCAGTCTAACAGGGTTTTGAAGAAACATTGACACTAGCAATTGATTAACAAATCAATAAACTTGATTAATTATTGATATAAATAAGCCTGGCAGCTCTGTTTTGTTAACCACACTAAGAAAATAAATATAAATTTTGAATTAATTCCAGCTCCAAAATCCATTTATCTGGCAGATTGCCGTGTTGAAATGCCAAATTTTGGTAAATTTCTTCAGTCAAACAGGGTTTTGAAAAAACATTGACACTAGCAATTGATTAACAAATCAATAAACTTGAATAATTATTGATATAAATAAGCCTGGCAGCTCTGTTTTGTTAACCACACTAAGAAAGTAAATATAAATTTTGAATTAATTCTTAAGAATAATGAATATTTCCAGCTCCAAAATCCATTTATCTGGCAGATTGCCGTTTTGAAATGCCAAATTTTGGTAAATTTCTTCAGTCTAACAGGGTTTTGAAGAAACATTGACATTAGCAATTGATTAACAAATCAATAAACTTGATTAATTATTGATATAAATAAGCCTGGCAGCTCTGTTTTGTTAACCACACTAAGAAAATAAATATAAATTTTAAATTAATTCCAGCTCCAAAATCCATTTATCTGGCAGTTTGCCGTGTTGAAATGCCAAATTTTGGTAAATTTCTTCAGTCAAACAGGGTTTTGAAGAAACATTGACATTAGCAATTGATTAACAAATCAATAAACTTGAATAATTATTGATATAAATAAGCCTGGCAGCTCTGTTTTGTTAATCACACTAAGAAAATAAATATAAATTTTGAATTAATTCCAGCTCCAAAATCAATTTATCTTGCAGATTGCCGTGTTGAAATGCCAAATTTTGGTAAATTTCTTCAGTCTAACAGGGTTTTGAAGAAACATTGACACTAGCAATTGATTAACAAATCAATAAACTTGATTAATTATGGATATAAATAAGCCTGGCAGCTCTGTTTTGTTAACCAGACTAAGAAAGTAAATATAAATTTTGAATTAATTCTTAAGAATAACGAATATTTCCAGCTCCAAAATTCATTTATCTGGCAGATTGCCGTGTTGAAATGCCAAATTTTGGTAAATTTCTTCAGTCAAACATGGTTTTGAAGAGACATTGAAACTAGCAATTGATTAACAAATCAATAAACTTGATTAATTATTGATATAAATAAGCCTGGCAGCTCTGTTTTGTTAACCACACTAAGAAAATAAATATAAATTTTGAATTAATTCCAGCTCCAAAATCCATTTATCTTGCAGATTGCCGTGTTGAAATGCCAAATTTTGGTAAATTTCTTCAGTCAAACAGGGTTTTGAAAAAACATTGACACTAGCAATTGATTAACAAATCAATAAACTTGAATAATTATTGATATAAATAAGCCTGGCAGCTCTGTTTTGTTAATCACACTAAGAAAATAAATATAAATTTTGAATTAATTCCAGCTCCAAAATCAATTTATCTTGCAGATTGCCGTGTTGAAATGCCAAATTTTGGTAAATTTCTTCAGTCTAACAGGGTTTTGAAGAAACATTGACACTAGCAATTGATTAACAAATCAATAAACTTGATTAATTATTGATATAAATAAGCCTGGAAGCTCTGTTTTGTTAACCACACTAAGAAAATAAATATAAATTTTGAATTAATTCCAGCTCCAAAATCCATTTATCTGGCAGATTGCCGTGTTGAAATGCCAAATTTTGGTAAATTTCTTCAGTCAAACAGGGTTTTGAAAAAACATTGACACTAGCATTTGATTAACAAATCAATGAACTTGAATAATTATTGATATAAATAAGCCTGGCAGCTCTGTTTTGTTAACCAGACTAAGAAAGTAAATATAAATTTTGAATTAATTCCAGCTCCAAAATCCATTTATCTGGCAGATTGCCGTGTTGAAATGCCAAATTTTGGTAAATTTCTTCAGTCAAACATGGTTTTGAAGATACATTGACACTAGCAATTGATTAACAAATCAATAAACTTGAATAATTATTGATATAAATAAGCCTGGCAGCTCTGTTTTGTTAATCACACTAAGAAAATAAATATAAATTTTGAATTAATTCCAGCTCCAAAATCCATTTATCTGGCAGATTGCCGTGTTGAAATGCCAAATTTTGGTAAATTTCTTCAGTCAAACAGGGTTTTGAAAAAACATTGACACTAGCATTTGATTAACAAATCAATAAACTTGAATAATTATTGATATAAATAAGCCTGGCAGCTCTGTTTTGTTAACCAGACTAAGAAAGTAAATATAAATTTTGAATTAATTCTTAATAATAACGAATATTTCCAGCTCCAAAATCCATTTATCTTTCAGATTGCCGTGTTGAAATGCCAAATTTTGGTAAATTTCTTCAGTCAAACATGGTTTTGAAGATACATTGACACTAGCAATTGATTAACAAATCAATAAACTTGAATAATTATTGATATAAATAAGCCTGGCAGCTCTGTTTTGTTAATCACACTAAGAAAATAAATATAAATTTTGAATTAATTCCAGCTCCAAAATCAATTTATCTTGCAGATTGCCGTGTTGAAATGCCAAATTTTGGTAAATTTCTTCAGTCAAACAGGGTTTTGAAAAAACATTGACACTAGCAATTGATTAACAAATCAATAAACTTGAATAATTATTGATATAAATAAGCCTGGCAGCTCTGTTTTGTTAACCAGACTAAGAAAGTAAATATAAATTTTGAATTAATTCTTAAGAATAACGAATATTTCCAGCTCCAAAAACCATTTATCTGGCAGATTGCCGTGTTGAAATGCCAAATTTTGGTAAATTTCTTCAGTCAAACATGGTTTTGAAGAAACATTGACACTAGCAATTTATTAACAAATCAATAAACTTGAATAATTATTGATATAAATAAGCCTGGCAGCTCTGTTTTGTTAACCAGACTAAGAAAGTAAATATAAATTTTGAATTAATTCTTAAGAATAACGAATATTTCCAGCTCCAAAATCCATTTATCTGGCAGATTGCCGTGTTGAAATGCCAAATTTTGGTAAATTTCTTCAGCAAACATGGTTTTGAAGAAACATTGACACTAGCAATTGATTAACAAATCAATAAACTTGATTAATTATTGATATAAATAAGCCTGGCAGCTCTGTTTTGTTAATCACACTAAGAAAATAAATATAAATTTTGAATTAATTCCAGCTCCAAAATCCATTTAAATGGCAGATTGCCGTGTTGAAATGCCAAATTTTGGTAAATTTCTTCAGTCAAACAGGGTTTTGAAGAAACATTGACACTAGCAATTGATTAACAAATCAATAAACTTGATTAATTATTGATATAAATAAGATTGGCAGCTCTGTTTTGTTAACCACACTAAGAAAATAAATATAAATTTTGATTTATTCCAGCTCCAAAATCCATTTATCTGGCAGATTGCCGTGTTGAAATGCCAAATTTTGGTAAATTTCTTCAGTCAAACAGGGTTTTGAAAAAAAATTGACACTAGCAATTGATTAACAAATCAATAAACTTGAATAATTATTGATATAAAAAAGCCTGGCAGCTCTGTTTTGTTAACCAGACTAAGAAAGTAAATATAAATTTTGAATTAATTCTTAAGAATAACGAATATTTCCAGCTCCAAAATCCATTTATCTGGCAGATTGCCGTGTTGAAATGCCAAATTTTGGTAAATTTCTTCAGTCAAACATGGTTTTGAAGAGACATTGAAACTAGCAATTGATTAACAAATCAATAAACTTGATTAATTATTGATATAAATAAGCCTGGCAGCTCTGTTTTGTTAACCACACTAAGAAAATAAATATAAATTTTGAATTAATTCCAGCTCCAAAATCCATTTATCTTGCAGATTGCCGTGTTGAAATGCCAAATTTTGGTAAATTTCTTCAGTCAATCAGGGTTTTGAAAAAACATTGACACTAGCAATTGATTAACAAATCAATAAACTTGAATAATTATTGATATAAATAAGCCTGGCAGCTCTGTTTTGTTAATCACACTAAGAAAGTAAATATAAATTTTGAATTAATTCTTAATAATAACGAATATTTCCAGCTCCAAAATCCATTTATCTTTCAGATTGCCGTGTTGAAATGCCAAATTTTGGTAAATTTCTTCAGTCAAACATGGTTTTGAAGATACATTGACACTAGCAATTGATTAACAAATCAACAAACTTGAATAATTATTGATATAAATAAGCCTGGCAGCTCTGTTTTGTTAATCACACTAAGAAAATAAATATAAATTTTGAATTAATTCCAGCTCCAAAATCAATTTATCTTGCAGATTGCCGTGTTGAAATGCCAAATTTTGGTAAATTTCTTCAGTCAAACAGGGTTTTGAAAAAACATTGACACTAGCAATTGATTAACAAATCAATAAACTTGAATAATTATTGATATAAATAAGCCTGGCAGCTCTGTTTTGTTAACCAGACTAAGAAAGTAAATATAAATTTTAAATTAATTCTTAAGAATAACGAATATTTCCAGCTCCAAAATCCATTTATCTGGCAGATTGCCGTGTTGAAATGCCAAATTTTGGTAAATTTCTTCAGTCAAACATGGTTTTGAAGAAACATTGACACTAGCAATTGATTAACAAATCAATAAACTTGATTAATTATTGATATAAATAAGCCTGGCAGCTCTGTTTTGTTAATCACACTAAGAAAATAAATATAAATTTTGAATTAATTCCAGCTCCAAAATCCATTTAAATGGCAGATTGCCGTGTTGAAATGCCAAATTTTGGTAAATTTCTTCAGTCAAACAGGGTTTTGAAGAAACATTGACACTAGCAATTGATTAACAAATCAATAAACTTGATTAATTATTGATATAAATAAGATTGGCAGCTCTGTTTTGTTAACCACACTAAGAAAATAAATATAAATTTTGATTTATTCCAGCTCCAAAATCCATTTATCTGGCAGATTGCCGTGTTGAAATGCCAAATTTTGGTAAATTTCTTCAGTCAAACAGGGTTTTGAAAAAAAATTGACACTAGCAATTGATTAACAAATCAATAAACTTGAATAATTATTGATATAAAAAAGCCTGGCAGCTCTGTTTTGTTAACCAGACTAAGAAAGTATATAAATTTTGAATTAATTCTTAAGAATAACGAATATTTCCAGCTCCAAAATCCATTTATCTGGCAGATTGCCGTGTTGAAATGCCAAATTTTGGTAAATTTCTTCAGTCAAACATGGTTTTGAAGAGACATTGAAACTAGCAATTGATTAACAAATCAATAAACTTGATTAATTATTGATATAAATAAGCCTGGCAGCTCTGTTTTGTTAACCACACTAAGAAAATAAATATAAATTTTGAATTAATTCCAGCTCCAAAATCCATTTATCTTGCAGATTGCCGTGTTGAAATGCCAAATTTTGGTAAATTTCTTCAGTCAATCAGGGTTTTGAAAAAACATTGACACTAGCAATTGATTAACAAATCAATAAACTTGAATAATTATTGATATAAATAAGCCTGGCAGCTCTGTTTTGTTAATCACACTAAGAAAGTAAATATAAATTTTGAATTAATTCTTAATAATAACGAATATTTCCAGCTCCAAAATCCATTTATCTTTCAGATTGCCGTGTTGAAATGCCAAATTTTGGTAAATTTCTTCAGTCAAACATGGTTTTGAAGATACATTGACACTAGCAATTGATTAACAAATCAACAAACTTGAATAATTATTGATATAAATAAGCCTGGCAGCTCTGTTTTGTTAATCACACTAAGAAAATAAATATAAATTTTGAATTAATTCCAGCTCCAAAATCAATTTATCTTGCAGATTGCCGTGTTGAAATGCCAAATTTTGGTAAATTTCTTCAGTCAAACAGGGTTTTGAAAAAACATTGACACTAGCAATTGATTAACAAATCAATAAACTTGAATAATTATTGATATAAATAAGCCTGGCAGCTCTGTTTTGTTAATCACACTAAGAAAATAAATATAAATTTTGAATTAATTCCAGCTCCAAAATCAATTTATTTTGCAGATTGCCGTGTTGAAATGCCAAATTTTGGTAAATTTCTTCAGTCAAACATGGTTTTGAAGAGACATTGACACTAGCAATTGATTAACAAATCAATAAACTTAAATAATTATTGATATAAATAAGCCTGGCAGCTCTGTTTTGTTAATCACACTAAGAAAATAAATATAAATTTTGAATTAATTCCAGCTCCAAAATCAATTTATTTTGCAGATTGCCGTGTTGAAATGCCAAATTTTGGTAAATTTCTTCAGTCAAACAGGGTTTTGAAGAAACATTGACACTAGCAATTGATTAACAAATCAATAAACTTGAATAATTATTGCAATAAATAAGCCTGGCAGCTCTGTTTTGTTAACCACACTAAGAAAATAAATATAAATTTTGAATTAATTCCAGCTCCAAAATCCATTTATCTGGCAGATTGCCGTGTTGAAATGCCAAATTTTGGTAAATTTCTTCAGTCAAACAGGGTTTTGAAAAAACATTGACACTAGCAATTGATTAACAAATCAATAAACTTGAATAATTATTGATATAAATAAGCCTGGCAGCTCTGTTTTGTTAATCACACTAAGAAAATAAATATAAATTTGAATTAATTCCAGCTCCAAAATCAATTTATCTTGCAGATTGTAGTGTTGAAATGCCAAATTTTGGTAAATTTCTTCAGTCAAACAGGGTTTTGAAGAAACATTGACATTAGCAATTGATTAACAAATCAATAAACTTGATTAATTATTGATATAAATAAGCCTGGCAGCTCTGTTTTGTTAACCACACTAAGAAAATAAATATAAATTTTGAATTAATTCCAGCTCCAAAATCCATTTATCTGGCAGATTGCCGTGTTGAAATGCCAAATTTTGGTAAATTTCTTCAGTCAAACAGGGTTTTGAAAAAACATTGACACTAGCAATTGATTAACAAATCAATAAACTTGAATAATTATTGATATAAATAAGCCTGGCAGCTCTGTTTTGTTAACCAGACTAAGAAAGTAAATATAAATTTTGAATTAATTCCAGCTCCAAAATCCATTTATCTGGCAGTTTGCCGTGTTGAAATGCCAAATTTTGGTAAATTTCTTCAGTCAAACAGGGTTTTGAAAAAACATTGACACTAGCAATTGATTAACAAATCAATAAACTTGAATAATTATTGATATAAATAAGCCTGGCAGCTCTGTTTTGTTAACCAGACTAAGAAAGTAAATATAAATTTTGAATTAATTCTTAAGAATAACGAATATTTCCAGCTCCAAAATCCATTTATCTGGCAGATTGCCGTGTTGAAATGCCAAATTTTGGTAAATTTCTTCAGTCTAACAGGGTTTTGAAGAAACATTGACACTATCAATTGATTAACAAATCAATAAACTTGATTAATTATTGATATAAATAAGCCTGGCAGCTCTGTTTTGTTAACCACACTAAGAAAATAAATATAAATTTTGAATTAATTCCAGCTCCAAAATCCATTTATCTGGCAGATTGCCGTGTTGAAATGCCAAATTTTGGTAAATTTCTTCAGTCAAACAGGGTTTTGAAAAAACATTGACACTAGCAATTGATTAACAAATCAATAAACTTGAATAATTATTGATATAAATAAGCCTGGCAGCTCTGTTTTGTTAACCACACTAAGAAAGTAAATATAAATTTTGAATTAATTCTTAAGAATAATGAATATTTCCAGCTCCAAAATCCATTTATCTGGCAGATTGCCGTTTTGAAATGCCAAATTTTGGTAAATTTCTTCAGTCTAACAGGGTTTTGAAGAAACATTGACATTAGCAATTGATTAACAAATCAATAAACTTGATTAATTATTGATATAAATAAGCCTGGCAGCTCTGTTTTGTTAACCACACTAAGAAAATAAATATAAATTTTAAATTAATTCCAGCTCCAAAATCCATTTATCTGGCAGTTTGCCGTGTTGAAATGCCAAATTTTGGTAAATTTCTTCAGTCAAACAGGGTTTTGAAAAAACATTGACACTAGCAATTGATTAACAAATCAATAAACTTGATTAATTATTGATATAAATAAGCCTGGCAGCTCTGTTTTGTTAACCACACTAAGAAAATAAATATAAATTTTGAATTAATTCCAGCTCCAAAATCCATTTATCTGGCAGATTGCCGTGTTGAAATGCCAAATTTTGGTAAATTTCTTCAGTCAAACAGGGTTTTGAAAAAACATTGACACTAGCAATTGATTAACAAATCAATAAACTTGAATAATTATTGATATAAATAAGCCTGGCAGCTCTGTTTTGTTAACCACACTAAGAAAGTAAATATAAATTTTGAATTAATTCTTAAGAATAATGAATATTTCCAGCTCCAAAATGCATTTATCTGGCAGATTGCCGTGTTGAAATGCCAAATTTTGGTAAATTTCTTTAGTCAAACATGGTTTTGAAGAAATATTGACACTAGCAATTGATTAAAAAATCAATAAACTTGATTAATTATTGATATAAATAAGCCTGGCAGCTCTGTTTTGTTAATCACACTAAGAAAATAAATATAAATTTTGAATTAATTCCAGCTCCAAAATCCATTTATCTGGCAGATTGCCGTGTTGAAATGCCAAATTTTGTTAAATTTCTTCAGTCAAACAGGGTTTTGAAGAAACATTGACATTAGCCATTGATTAACAAATCAATAAACTTGATTAATTATTGATATAAATAAGCCTGGCAGCTCTGTTTTGTTAACCACACTAAGAAAATAAATATAAATTTTGAATTAATTCCAGCTCCAAAATCAATTTATCTGGCTGATTGCCGTGTTGAAATGCCAAATTTTGGTAAATTTCTTCAGTCAAACAGGGTTTTGAAAAAACATTGACACTAGCAATTGATTAACAAATCAATAACCTTGAATAATTATTGATATAAATAAGCCTGGCAGCTCTGTTTTGTTAACCACACTAAGAAAATAAATATAAATTTTGAATTAATTCCAGCTCCAAAATCCATTTATCTGGCAGATTGCCGTGTTGAAATGCCAAATTTTGGTAAATTTCTTCAGTCAAACAGGGTTTTGAAAAAACATTGACACTAGCAATTGATTAACAAATCAATAAACTTGAATAATTATTGATATAAATAAGCCTGGCAGCTCTGTTTTGTTAACCACACTAAGAAAGTAAATATAAATTTTGAATTAATTCTTAAGAATAATGAATATTTCCAGCTCCAAAATCCATTTATCTGGCAGATTGCCGTGTTGAAATGCCAAATTTTGGTAAATTTCTTCAGTCTAACAGGGTTTTGAAGAAACATTGACATTAGCAATTGATTAACAAATCAATAAACTTGATTAATTATTGATATAAATAAGCCTGGCAGCTCTGTTTTGTTAACCACACTAAGAAAATAAATATAAATTTTAAATTAATTCCAGCTCCAAAATCCATTTATCTGGCAGTTTGCCGTGTTGAAATGCCAAATTTTGGTAAATTTCTTCAGTCAAACAGGGTTTTGAAAAAACATTGACACTAGCAATTGATTAACAAATCAATAAACTTGATTAATTATTGATATAAATAAGCCTGGCAGCTCTGTTTTGTTAACCACACTAAGAAAATAAATATAAATTTTGAATTAATTCCAGCTCCAAAATCCATTTATCTGGCAGATTGCCGTGTTGAAATGCCAAATTTTGGTAAATTTCTTCAGTCAAACAGGGTTTTGAAAAAACATTGACACTAGCAATTGATTAACAAATCAATAAACTTGAATAATTATTGATATAAATAAGCCTGGCAGCTCTGTTTTGTTAACCACACTAAGAAAGTAAATATAAATTTTGAATTAATTCTTAAGAATAATGAATATTTCCAGCTCCAAAATGCATTTATCTGGCAGATTGCCGTGTTGAAATGCCAAATTTTGGTAAATTTCTTTAGTCAAACATGGTTTTGAAGAAATATTGACACTAGCAATTGATTAAAAAATCAATAAACTTGATTAATTATTGATATAAATAAGCCTGGCAGCTCTGTTTTGTTAATCACACTAAGAAAATAAATATAAATTTTGAATTAATTCCAGCTCCAAAATCCATTTATCTGGCAGATTGCCGTGTTGAAATGCCAAATTTTGTTAAATTTCTTCAGTCAAACAGGGTTTTGAAGAAACATTGACATTAGCCATTGATTAACAAATCAATAAACTTGATTAATTATTGATATAAATAAGCCTGGCAGCTCTGTTTTGTTAACCACACTAAGAAAATAAATATAAATTTTGAATTAATTCCAGCTCCAAAATCAATTTATCTGGCTGATTGCCGTGTTGAAATGCCAAATTTTGGTAAATTTCTTCAGTCAAACAGGGTTTTGAAAAAACATTGACACTAGCAATTGATTAACAAATCAATAACCTTGAATAATTATTGATATAAATAAGCCTGGCAGCTCTGTTTTGTTAACCACACTAAGAAAATAAATATAAATTTTGAATTAATTCCAGCTCCAAAATCCATTTATCTGGTAGATTGCCGTGTTGAAATGCCAAATTTTGGTAAATTTCTTCAGTCAAACAGGGTTTTGAAAAAACATTGACACTAGCAATTGATTAACAAATCAATAAACTTGAATAATTATTGCAATAAATAAGCCTGGCAGCTCTGTTTTGTTAACCACACTAAGAAAGTAAATATAAATTTTGAATTAATTCTTAAGAATAATGAATATTTCCAGCTCCAAAATCCATTTATCTGGCAGATTGCCGTGTTGAAATGCCAAATTTTGGTAAATTTCTTCAGTCAAACAGGGTTTTGAAGAAACATTGACATTAGCAATTTATTAACAAATCAATAAACTTGATTAATTATTGATAAAATAAGCCTGGCAGCTCTGTTTTGTTAACCACACTAAGAAAATAAATATAAATTTTTAATTAATTCCAGCTCCAAAATTCATTTATCTGGCAGTTTGCCGTGTTGAAATGCCAAATTTTGGTAAATTTCTTCAGTCAAACAGGGTTTTGAAAAAACATTGACACTAGCAATTGATTAACAAATCAATAAACTTGAATAATTATTGATATAAATAAGCCTGGCAGCTCTGTTTTGTTAATCACACTAAGAAAATAAATATAAATTTTGAATTAATTCTTAAGAATAATGAATATTTCCAGCTCCAAAATCCATTTATCTGGCAGATTGCCGTGTTGAAATGCCAAATTTTGGTAAATTTCTTCAGTCTAACAGGGTTTTGAAGAAACATTGACACTAGCAATTGATTAACAAATCAATAAACTTGATTAAGTATTGATATAAATAAGCCTGGCAGCTCTGTTTTGTTAACCACACTAAGAAAATAAATATAAATTTTGAATTAATTCCAGCTCCAAAATCCATTTATCTGGCAGATTGCCGTGTTGAAATGCCAAATTTTGGTAAATTTCTTCAGTCAAACAGGGTTTTGAAGAAACATTGACATTAGCAATTGATTAACAAATCAATAAACTTGATTAATTATTGATATAAATAAGCCTGGCAGCTCTGTTTTGTTAACCACACTAAGAAAATAAATATAAATTTTGAATTAATTCCAGCTCCAAAATCAATTTATCTGGCTGATTGCCGTGTTGAAATGCCAAATTTTGGTAAATTTCTTCAGTCAAACATGGTTTTGAAGAAACATTGACACTAGCAATTGATTAACAAATCAATAAACTTGAATAATTATTGCAATAAATAAGCCTGGCAGCTCTGTTTTGTTAACCACACTAAGAAAATAAATATAAATTTTGAATTAATTCCAGCTCCAAAATCCATTTATCTGGCAGATTGCCGTGTTGAAATGCTAAATTTTTGGTAAATTTCTACAGTCAAACAGGGTTTTGAAGAAACATTGACACTAGGAATTGATTAACAAATCAATAAACTTGAATAATTATTGATATAAATAAGCCTGGCAGCTCTGTTTGGTTAACCACACTAAGAAAATAAATATAAATTTTGAATTAATTCCAGCTCCAAAATCCATTTATCTGGCAGATTGCCGTGTTGAAATGCCAAATTTTGGTAAATTTCTTCAGTCAAACAGGGTTTTGAAAAAACATTGACACTAGCAATTGATTAACAAATCAATAAACTTGAATAATTATTGATATAAATAAGCCTAACAGCTCTGTTTTGTTAACCACACTAAGAAAGTAAATATAAATTTTGAAATAATTCTTAAGAATAATGAATATTTCCAGCTCCAAAATGCATTTATCTGGCAGATTGCCGTGTTGAAATGCCAAATTTTGGTAAATTTCTTCAGTCAAACATGGTTTTGAAGAAATATTGACACTAGCAATTGATTAAAAAATCAATAAACTTGATTAATTATTGATATAAATAAGCCTGGCAGCTCTGTTTTGTTAATCACACTAAGAAAATAAATATAAATTTTGAATTAATTCCAGCTCCAAAATCCATTCATCTGGCAGATTGCCGTGTTGAAATGCCAAATTTTGTTAAATTTCTTCAGTCAAACAGGGTTTTGAAGAAACATTGACATTAGCAATTGATTAACAAATCAATAAACTTGATTAATTATTGATATAAATAAGCCTGGCAGCTCTGTTTTGTTAACCACACTAAGAAAATAAATATAAATTTTGAATTAATTCCATCTCCAAAATCAATTTATCTGGCTAATTGCCGTGTTGAAATGCCAAATTTTGGTAAATTTCTTCAGTCAAACAGGGTTTTGAAAAAACATTGAAACTAGCAATTGATTAACAAATCAATAAACTTGAATAATTATTGATATAAATAAGCCTGGCAGCTCTGTTCTGTTAACCACACTAAGAAAATAAATAAAAATTTTGAATTAATTCCAGCTCCAAAATCCATTTATCTGGTAGATTGCCGTGTTGAAATGCCAAATTTTGGTAAATTTCTTCAGTCAAACAGGGTTTTGAAAAAACATTGATACTAGCAATTGAGTAACAAATCAATAAACTTGAATAATTATTGCAATAAATAAGCCTGGCAGCTCTGTTTTGTTAACCACACTAAGAAAGTAAATATAAATTTTGAATTAATTCTTAAGAATAATGAATATTTCCAGCTCCAAAATCCATTTATCTGGCAGATTGCCGTGTTGAAATGCCAAATTTTGGTAAATTTCTTCAGTCAAACAGGGTTTTGAAGAAACATTGACATTAGCAATTGATTAACAAATCAATAAACTTGATTAATTATTGATAAAATAAGCCTGGCAGCTCTGTTTTGTTAACCACACTAAGAAAATAAATATAAATTTTGAATTAATTCCAGCTCCAAAATTCATTTATCTGGCAGTTTGCCGTGTTGAAATGCCAAATTTTGGTAAATTTTTTCAGTCAAACAGGGTTTTGAAAAAACATTGACACTAGCAATTGATTAACAAATCAATAAACTTGAATAATTATTGATATAAATAAGCCTGGCAGCTCTGTTTTGTTAATCACACTAAGAAAATAAATATAAATTTTGAATTAATTCTTAAGAATAATGAATATTTCCAGCTCCAAAATCCATTTATCTGGCAGATTGCCGTGTTGAAATGCCAAATTTTGGTAAATTTCTTCAGTCTAACAGGGTTTTGAAGAAACATTGACACTAGCAATTGATTAACAAATCAATAAACTTGATTAAGTATTGATATAAATAAGCCTGGCAGCTCTGTTTTGTTAACCACACTAAGAAAATAAATATAAATTTTGACTTAATTCCAGCTCCAAAATCCATTTATCTGGCAGATTGCCGTGTTGAAATGCCAAATTTTGGTAAATTTCTTCAGTCAAACAGGGTTTTGAAGAAACATTGACATTAGCAATTGATTAACAAATCAATAAACTTGATTAATTATTGATATAAATAAGCCTGGCAGCTCTGTTTTGTTAACCACACTAAGAAAATAAATATAAATTTTGAATTAATTCCAGCTCCAAAATCCATTTATCTGGCAGATTGCCGTGTTGAAATGCTAAATTTTGGTAAATTTCTTCAGTCAAACAGGGTTTTGAAGAAACATTGACACTAGCAATTGATTAACAAATCAATAAACTTGAATAATTATTGATATAAATAAGCCTGGCAGCTCTGTTTGGTTAACCACACTAAGAAAATAAATATAAATTTTGAATTAATTCCAGCTCCAAAATCCATTTATCTGGCAGATTGCCGTGTTGAAATGCCAAATTTTGGTAAATTTCTTCAGTCAAACAGGGTTTTGAAAAAACATTGACACTAGTAATTGATTAACAAATCAATAAACTTGAATAATTATTGATATAAATAAGCCTGGCAGCTCTGTTTTGTTAACCACACTAAGAAAGTAAATATAAATTTTGAATTAATTTTTAAGAATAATGAATATTTCCAGCTCCAAAATCCATTTATCTGGCAGATTGCCGTGTTGAAATGCCAAATTTTGGTAAATTTCTTCAGTCAAACATGGTTTTGAAGAAACATTGACACTAGCAATTGATTAACAAATCAATAAACTTGATTAATTATTGATATAAATAAGCCTGGCAGCTCTGTTTTGTTAATCACACTAAGAAAATAAATATAAATTTTGAATTAATTCCAGCTCCAAAATCAATTTATCTTGCAGATTGCCGTGTTGAAATGCCAAATTTTGGTAAATTTCTTCAGTCAAACATGGTTTTGAAGAAACATTGACACTAGCAACTAATTAACAAATCAATAAACTTGATTAGTTATTGATATAAATAAAACTGGCAGCTCTGTTTTGTTAACCACACTAAGAAAATAAATATAAATTTTGAATTAATTCCAGCTCCAATATCCATTTATCTGGCAGATTGCCGTGTTGAAATGCCAAATTTTGGTAAATTTCTACAGTCAAACAGGGTTTTGAAGAAACAATGACACTAGCAATTGATTAACAAATCAATAAACTTGAATAATTATTGATATAAATAAGCCTGGCAGCTCTGTTTTGTTAACCACACTAAGAAAGAAAATATAAATTTTGAATTAATTCTTAAGAATAATGAATATTTCCAGCTCCAAAATGCATTTATCTGGCAGATTGCCGTGTTGAAATGCCAAATTTTGGTAAATTTCTTCAGTCAAACATGGTTTTGAAGAAACATTGACACTAGCAATTGATTAACAAATCAATAAACTTGATTAATTATTGATATAAATAAGCCTGGCAGCTCTGTTTTGTTAATCACACTAAGAAAATAAATATAAATTTTGAATTAATTCCAGCTCCAAAATCCATTTATCTGGCAGATTGCCGTGTTGAAATGCCAAATTTTGGTAAATTTCTTCAGTCAAACATGGTTTTGAAGAAACATTGACACTAGCAATTGATTAACAAATCAATAAACTTGATTAATTATTGATATAAATAAGCCTGGCAGCTCTGTTTTGTTAATCACACTAAGAAAATAAATATAAATTTTGAATTAGTTCCAGCTCCAAAATCCATTTAAATGGCAGATTGCCGTGTTGAAATGCCAAATTTTGGTAAATTTCTTCAGTCAAACAGGGTTTTGAAGAAACATTGACATTAGCAATTGATTAACAAATCAATAAACTTGATTAATTATTGATATAAATAAGCCTGGCAGCTCTGTTTTGTTAACCACACTAAGAAAATAAATATAAATTTTGAATTAATTCCAGCTCCAAAATCCATTTATCTGGCAGATTGCCGTGTTGAAATGCCAAATTTTGGTAAATTTCTACAGTCAAACAGGGTTTTGAAGAAACATTGACACTAGCAATTGATTAACAAATCAATAAACTTGAATAATTATTGATATAAATAAGCCTGGCAGCTCTGTTTTGTTAATCACACTAAGAAAATAAATATAAATTTTGAATTAATTCCAGCTCCAAAATCAATTTATCTTGCAGATTGCCGTGTTGAAATGCCAAATTTTGGTAAATTTCTTCAGTCTAACAGGGTTTTGAAGAAACATTGACACTAGCAATTGATTAACAAATCAATAAACTTGATTAATTATTGATATAAATAAGCCTGGCAGCTCTGTTTTGTTAATCACACTAAGAAAATAAATATAAATTTTGAATTAATTCCAGCTCCAAAATCCATTTATCTGGCAGATTGCCGTGTTGAAATGCCAAATTTTGGTAAATTTCTTCAGTCAAACATGGTTTTGAAGAAACATTGACACTAGCAATTGATTAACAAATCAATAAACTTGATTAATTATTGATATAAATAAGCCTGGCAGCTCTGTTTTGTTAATCACACTAAGAAAATAAATATAAATTTTGAATTAATTCCAGCTCCAAAATCCATTTAAATGGCAGATTGCCGTGTTGAAATGCCAAATTTTGGTAAATTTCTTCAGTCAAACAGGGTTTTGAAGAAACATTGACATTAGCAATTGATTAACAAATCAATAAACTTGATTAATTATTGATATAAATAAGCCTGGCAGCTCTGTTTTGTTAACCACACTAAGAAAATAAATATAAATTTTGAATTAATTCCAGCTCCAAAATCCATTTATCTGGCAGATTGCCGTGTTGAAATGCCAAATTTTGGTAAATTTCTTCAGTCAAACAGGGTTTTGAAAAAACATTGACACTAGCAATTGATTAACAAATCAATAAACTTGAATAATTATTGATATAAATAAGCCTGGCAGCTCTGTTTTGTTAACCACACTAAGAAAATAAATATAAATTTTGAATTAATTCCAGCTCCAAAATCAATTTATCTGGCTGATTGCCGTGTTGAAATGCCAAATTTTGGTAAATTTCTTCAGTCAAACAGGGTTTTGAAAAAACATTGACACTAGCAATTGATTAACAAATCAATAAACTTGAATAATTATTGATATAAATAAGCCTGGCAGCTCTGTTTTGTTAACCACACTAAGAAAGTAAATATAAATTTTGAATTAATTCTTAAGAATAATGAATATTTCCAGCTCCAAAATCCATTTATCTGGCAGATTGCCGTGTTGAAATGCCAAATTTTGGTAAATTTCTTCAGTCAAACATGGTTTTGAAGAAACATTGACACTAGCAATTGATTAACAAATCAATAAACTTGATTAATTATTGATATAAATAAGCCTGGCAACTCTGTTTTGTTAATCACACTAAGAAAATAAATATAAATTTTGAATTAATTCCAGCTCCAAAATCCATTTAAATGGCAGATTGCCGTGTTGAAATGCCAAATTTTGGTAAATTTCTTCAGTCAAACAGGGTTTTGAAGAAACATTGACATTAGCAATTGATTAACAAATCAATAAACTTGATTAATTATTGATATAAATAAGCCTGGCAGCTCTGTTTTGTTAACCACACTAAGAAAATAAATATAAATTTTGAATTAATTCCAGCTCCAAAATCAATTTATCTTGCAGATTGCCGTGTTGAAATGCCAAATTTTGGTAAATTTCTTCAGTCAAACATGGTTTTGAAGAAACATTGACACTAGCAATTAATTAACAAATCAATAAACTTGATTAGTTATTGATATAAATAAAACTGGCAGCTCTGTTTTGTTAACCACACTAAGAAAATAAATATAAATTTTGAATTAATTCCAGCTCCAAAATCCATTTATCTGGCAGATTGCCGTGTTGAAATGCCAAATTTTGGTAAATTTCTACAGTCAAACAGGGTTTTGAAGAAACAATGACACTAGCAATTGATTAACAAATCAATAAACTTGAATAATTATTGATATAAATAAGCCTGGCAGCTCTGTTTTGTTAACCACACTAAGAAAATAAATATAAATTTTGAATTAATTCCAGCTCCAAAATCCATTTATCTGGCAGATTGCCGTGTTGAAATGCCAAATTTTGGTAAATTTCTTCAGTCAAACAGGGTTTTGAAAAAACATTGACACTAGCAATTGATTAACAAATCAATAAACTTGAATAATTATTGATATAAATAAGCCTGGCAGCTCTGTTTTGTTAACCACACTAAGAAAGTAAATATAAATTTTGAATTAATTCTTAAGAATAATGAATATTTCCAGCTCCAAAATGCATTTATCTGGCAGATTGCCGTGTTGAAATGCCAAATTTTGGTAAATTTCTTCAGTCAAACATGGTTTTGAAGAAACATTGACACTAGCAATTGATTAACAAATCAATAAACTTGATTAATTATTGATATAAATAAGCCTGGCAGCTCTGTTTTGTTAATCACACTAAGAAAATAAATATAAATTTTGAATTAATTCCAGCTCCAAAATCCATTTATCCGGCAGATTGCCGTGTTGAAATGCCAAATTTTGGTAAATTTCTTCAGTCAAACATGGTTTTGAAGAAACATTGACACTAGCAATTGATTAACAAATCAATAAACTTGATTAATTATTGATATAAATAAGCCTGGCAGCTCTGTTTTGTTAATCACACTAAGAAAATAAATATAAATTTTGAATTAATTCCAGCTCCAAAATCCATTTAAATGGCAGATTGCCGTGTTGAAATGCCAAATTTTGGTAAATTTCTTCAGTCAAACAGGGTTTTGAAGAAACATTGACATTAGCAATTGATTAACAAATCAATAAACTTGATTAATTATTGATATAAATAAGCCTGGCAGCTCTTTTTTGTTAACCACACTAAGAAAATAAATATAAATTTTGAATTAATTCCAGCTCCAAAATCCATTTATCTGGCAGATTGCCGTGTTGAAATGCCAAATTTTGGTAAATTTCTACAGTCAAACAGGGTTTTGAAGAAACAATGACACTAGCAATTGATTAACAAATCAATAAACTTGAATAATTATTGATATAAATAAGCCTGGCAGCTCTGTTTTGTTAACCACACTAAGAAAATAAATATAAATTTTGAATTAATTCCAGCTCCAAAATCCATTTATCTGGCAGATTGCCGTGTTGAAATGCCAAATTTTGGTAAATTTCTTCAGTCAAACAGGGTTTTGAAAAAACATTGACACTAGCAATTGATTAACAAATCAATAAACTTGAATAATTATTGATATAAATAAGCCTGGCAGCTCTGTTTTGTTAACCACACTAAGAAAGTAAATATAAATTTTGAATTAATTCTTAAGAATAATGAATATTTCCAGCTCCAAAATGCATTTATCTGGCAGATTGCCGTGTTGAAATGCCAAATTTTGGTAAATTTCTTCAGTCAAACATGGTTTTGAAGAAACATTGACACTAGCAATTGATTAACAAATCAATAAACTTGATTAATTATTGATATAAATAAGCCTGGCAGCTCTGTTTTGCTAATCACACTAAGAAAATAAATATAAATTTTGAATTAATTCCAGCTCCAAAATCCATTTATCTGGCAGATTGCCGTGTTGAAATGCCAAATTTTGGTAAATTTCTTCAGTCAAACAGGGTTTTGAAGAAACATTGACATTAGCAATTGATTAACAAATCAATAAACTTGATTAATTATTGATATAAATAAGCCTGGCAGCTCTGTTTTGTTAACCACACTAAGAAAATAAATATAAATTTTGAATTAATTCCAGCTCCAAAATCAATTTATCTGGCTGATTGCCGTGTTGAAATGCTAAATTTTGGTAAATTTCTTCAGTCAAACAGGGTTTTGAAGAAACATTGACACTAGCAATTGATTAACAAATCAATAAACTTGAATAATTATTGATATAAATAAGCCTGGCAGCTCTGTTTGGTTAACCACACTAAGAAAATAAATATAAATTTTGAATTAATTCCAGCTCCAAAATCCATTTATCTGGCAGATTGCCGTGTTGAAATGCCAAATTTTGGTAAATTTCTTCAGTCAAACAGGGTTTTGAAAAAACATTGACACTACCAATTGATTAACAAATCAATAAATTTGAATAATTATTGATATAAATAAGCCTGGCAGCTCTGTTTTGTTAACCACACTAAGAAAGTAAATATAAATTTTGAATTAATTCTTAAGAATAATGAATATTTCCAGCTCCAAAATCCATTTATCTGGCAGATTGCCGTGTTGAAATGCCAAATTTTGGTAAATTTCTTCAGTCAAACATGGTTTTGAAGAAACATTGACACTAGCAATTGATTAACAAATCAATAAACTTGATTAATTATTGATATAAATAAGCCTGGCAGCTCTGTTTTGTTAATCACACTAAGAAAATAAATATAAATTTTGAATTAATTCCAGCTTCAAAATCCATTTAAATGGCAGATTGCCGTGTTGAAATGCCAAATTTTGGTAAATTTCTTCAGTCAAACAGGGTTTTGAAGAAACATTGACATTAGCAATTGATTAACAAATCAATAAACTTGATTAATTATTGATATAAATAAGCCTGGCAGCTCTGTTTTGTTAACCACACTAAGAAAATAAATATAAATTTTGAATTAATTCCAGCTCCAAAATCAATTTATCTTGCAGATTGCCGTGTTGAAATGCCAAATTTTGGTAAATTTCTTCAGTCAAACATGGTTTTGAAGAAACATTGACACTAGCAATTGATTAACAAATCAATAAACTTGATTAGTTATTGATATAAATAAGCCTGGCAGCTCTGTTTTGTTAACCACACTAAGAAAATAAATATAAATTTTGAATTAATTCCAGCTCCAAAATCAATTTATCTTGCAGATTGCCGTGTTGAAATGCCAAATTTTGGTAAATTTCTTCAGTCAAACAGGGTTTTGAAGAAACATTGACATTAGCAATTGATTAACAAATCAATAAACTTGATTAATTATTGATATAAATAAGCCTGGCAGCTCTGTTTTGTTAACCACACTAAGAAAATAAATATAAATTTTGAATTAATTCCAGCTCCAAAATCAATTTATCTGGCTGATTGCCGTGTTGAAATGCTAAATTTTGGTAAATTTCTTCAGTCAAACAGGGTTTTGAAGAAACATTGACACTAGCAATTGATTAACAAATCAATAAACTTGAATAATTATTGATATAAATAAGCCTGGCAGCTCTGTTTGGTTAACCACACTAAGAAAATAAATATAAATTTTGAATTAATTCCAGCTCCAAAATCCATTTATCTGGCAGATTGCCGTGTTGAAATGCCAAATTTTGGTAAATTTCTTCAGTCAAACAGGGTTTTGAAAAAACATTGACACTACCAATTGATTAACAAATCAATAAATTTGAATAATTATTGATATAAATAAGCCTGGCAGCTCTGTTTTGTTAACCACACTAAGAAAGTAAATATAAATTTTGAATTAATTCTTAAGAATAATGAATATTTCCAGCTCCAAAATCCATTTATCTGGCAGATTGCCGTGTTGAAATGCCAAATTTTGGTAAATTTCTTCAGTCAAACATGGTTTTGAAGAAACATTGACACTAGCAATTGATTAACAAATCAATAAACTTGATTAATTATTGATATAAATAAGCCTGGCAGCTCTGTTTTGTTAATCACACTAAGAAAATAAATATAAATTTTGAATTAATTCCAGCTTCAAAATCCATTTAAATGGCAGATTGCCGTGTTGAAATGCCAAATTTTGGTAAATTTCTTCAGTCAAACAGGGTTTTGAAGAAACATTGACATTAGCAATTGATTAACAAATCAATAAACTTGATTAATTATTGATATAAATAAGCCTGGCAGCTCTGTTTTGTTAACCACACTAAGAAAATAAATATAAATTTTGAATTAATTCCAGCTCCAAAATCAATTTATCTTGCAGATTGCCGTGTTGAAATGCCAAATTTTGGTAAATTTCTTCAGTCAAACATGGTTTTGAAGAAACATTGACACTAGCAATTGATTAACAAATCAATAAACTTGATTAGTTATTGATATAAATAAGCCTGGCAGCTCTGTTTTGTTAACCACACTAAGAAAATAAATATAAATTTTGAATTAATTCCAGCTCCAAAATCAATTTATCTTGCAGATTGCCGTGTTGAAATGCCAAATTTTGGTAAATTTCTTCAGTCTAACAGGGTTTTGAAGAAACATTGACACTAGAAATTGATTAACAAATCAATAAACTTGATTAATTATTGATATAAATAAGCCTGGCAGCTCTGTTTTGTTAACCACACTAAGAAAATAAATATAAATTTTGAATTAATTCCAGCTCCAAAATCCATTTATCTGGCAGATTGCCGTGTTGAAATGCCAAATTTTGGTAAATTTCTTCAGTCAAACAGGGTTTTGAAAAAACATTGACACTAGCAATTGATTAACAAATCAATAAACTTGAATAATTATTGATATAAATAAGCCTGGCAGCTCTATTTTGTTAACCACACTAAGAAAGTAAATATAAATTTTGAATTAATTCTTAAGAATAATGAATATTTCCAGCTCCAAAATCCATTTATCTGGCAGATTGCCGTGTTGAAATGCCAAATTTTGGTAAATTTCTTCAGTCAAACATGGTTTTGAAGAAACATTGACACTAGCAATTGATTAACAAATCAATAAACTTGATTAATAATTGATATAAATAAGCCTGGCAGCTCTGTTTTGTTAATCACACTAAGAAAATAAATATAAATTTTGAATTAATTCCAGCTCCAAAATCCATTTAAATGGCAGATTGCCGTGTTGAAATGCCAAATTTTGGTAAATTTCTTCAGTCTAACAGGGTTTTGAAGAAACATTGACATTAGCAATTGATTAACAAATCAATAAACTTGATTAATTATTGATATAAATAAGCCTGGCAGCTCTGTTTTGTTAACCACACTAAGAAAATAAATATAAATTTTGAACTAATTCCAGCTCCAAAATCAATTTATCTTGCAGATTGCCGTGTTGAAATGCCAAATTTTGGTAAATTTCTTAAGTCTAACAGGGTTTTGAAGAAACATTGACACTAGCAATTGATTAACAAATCAATAAACTTGATTAATTATTGATATAAATAAGCCTGGCAGCTCTGTTTTGTTAACCACACTAAGAAAATAAATATAAATTTTGAATTAATTCCAGCTCCAAGATCCATTTATCTGGCAGATTGCCGTGTTGAAATGCCAAATTTTGGTAAATTTCTTCAGTCAAACAGGGTTTTGAAAAAACATTGACACTAGCAATTGATTAACAAATCAATAAACTTGAATAATTATTGATATAAATAAGCCTGGCAGCTCTGTTTTGTTAACCACACTAAGAAAGTAAATATAAATTTTGAATTAATTCTTAAGAATAATGAATATTTCCAGCTCCAAAATGCATTTATCTGGCAGATTGCCGTGTTGAAATGCCAAATTTTGGTAAATTTCTTCAGTCAAACAGGGTTTTGAAGAAACATTGACATTAGCAATTGATTAACAAATCAATAAACTTGATTAATTATTGATATAAATAAGCCTGGCAGCTCTGTTTTGTTAACCACACTAAGAAAATAAATATAAATTTTGAATTAATTCCAGCTCCAAAATCCATTTATCTGGCAGATTGCCGTGTTGAAATGCCAAATTTTGGTAAATTTCTTCAGTCAAACAGGGTTTTGAAAAAACATTGCCACTAGCAATTGATTAACAAATCAATAAACTTGAATAATTATTGATATAAATAAGCCTGGCAGCTCTGTTTTGTTAACCACACTAAGAAAGTAAATATAAATTTTGAATTAATTCTTAAGAATAATGAATATTTCCAGCTCCAAAATCCATTTATCTGGCAGATTGCCGTGTTGAAATGTCAAATTTTGGTAAATTTCTTCAGTCAAACATGACTTTGAAGAAACATTGACACTAGCAATTGATTAACAAATCAAATAACTTGATTAATTATTGATATAAATAAGCCTGGCAGCTCTGTTTTGTTAACCACACTAAGAAAAAAAATATAAATTTTGAATTAATTCCAGCTCCAAAATCCATTTATCTGGCAGATTGCCGTGTTGAAATGCCAAATTTTGGTAAATTTCTTCAGTCAAACAGGGTTTTGAAGAAACATTGACACTAGCAATTGATTAACAAATCAATAAACTTGATTAATTATTGATATAAATAAGCCTGGCAGCTCTGTTTTGTTAACCACACTAAGAAAATAAATATAAATTTTGAATTAATTCCAGCTCCAAAATCCATTTATCTGGCAGATTGCCGTGTTGAAATGCCAAATTTTGGTAAATTTCTTCAGTCAAACAGGGTTTTGAAGAAACATTGACACTAGCAATTGATTAACAAATAAATAAACTTGAATAATTATTGATATAAATAAGCCTGGCAGCTCTGTTTTGTTAACCACACTAAGAAAATAAATATAAATTTTGAATTAATTCCAGCTCCAAAATCCATTTATCTGGCAGATTGCCGTGTTGAAATGCCAAATTTTGGTAAATTTCTTCAGTCAAACAGGGTTTTGAAAAAACATTGACACTAGCAATTGATTAACAAATCAATAAACTTGAATAATTATTGATATAAATAAGCCTGGCAGCTCTGTTTTGTTAACCAGACTAAGAAAGTAAATATAAATTTTGAATTAATTCTTAAGAATAACGAATATTTCCAGCTCCAAAATCCATTTATCTGGCAGATTGCCGTGTTGAAATGCCAAATTTTGGTAAATTTCTGCAGTCAAACAGGGTTTTGAAGAAACATTGACACTAGCAATTGATAACAAATCAATAAACTTGAATAATTATTGATATAAATAAGCTTGGCAGCTCTGTTTTGTTAACCACACTAAGAAAATAAATATAAATTTTGAATTAATTCCAGCTCCAAAATCCATTTATCTGGCAGTTTGCCGTGTTGAAATGCCAAATTTTGGTAAATTTCTTCAGTCAAACAGGGTTTTGAAAAAACATTGACACTAGCAATTGATTAACAAATCAATAAACTTGAATAATTATTGATATAAATAAGCCTGGCAGCTCTGTTTTGTTAACCAAACTAAGAAAGTAAATATAAATTTTGAATTAATTCTTAAGAATAATGAATATTTCCAGCTCCAAAATGCATTTATCTGGCAGATTGCCGTGTTGAAATGCCAAATTTTGGTAAATTTCTTCAGTCAAACATGGTTTTGAAGAAATATTGACACTAGCAATTGATTAACAAATCAATAAACTTGATTAATTATTGATATAAATAAGCCTGGCAGCTCTGTTTTGTTAATCACACTAAGAAAATACATATAAATTTTGAATTAATTCCAGCTCCAAAATCCATTTATCTGGCAGATTGCCGTTTTGAAATGCCAAATTTTGGTAAATTTCTTCAGTCAAACATGGTTTTGAAGAAATATTGACACTAGCAATTGATTAACAAATCAATAAACTTGATTAATTATTGATATAAATAAGCCTGGCAGCTCTGTTTTGTTAACCACACTAAGAAAATAAATATAAATTTTGAATTAATTCCAGCTCCAAAATCCATTTATCTGGCAGATTGCCGTGTTGAAATGCCAAATTTTGGTAAATTTCTTCAGTCAAACAGGGTTTTGAAAAAACATTGCCACTAGCAATTGATTAACAAATCAATAAACTTGAATAATTATTGATATAAATAAGCCTGGCAGCTCTGTTTTGTTAACCACACTAAGAAAGTAAATATAAATTTTGAATTAATTCTTAAGAATAATGAATATTTCCAGCTCCAAAATCCATTTATCTGGCAGATTGCCGTGTTGAAATGTCAAATTTTGGTAAATTTCTTCAGTCAAACATGACTTTGAAGAAACATTGACACTAGCAATTGATTAACAAATCAAATAACTTGATTAATTAGTGATATAAATAAGCCTGGCAGCTCTGTTTTGTTAACCACACTAAGAAAAAAAATATAAATTTTGAATTAATTCCAGCTCCAAAATCCATTTATCTGGCAGATTGCCGTGTTGAAATGCCAAATTTTGGTAAATTTCTTCAGTCAAACAGGGTTTTGAAGAAACATTGACACTAGCAATTGATTAACAAATCAATAAACTTGATTAATTATTGATATAAATAAGCCTGGCAGCTCTGTTTTGTTAACCACACTAAGAAAATAAATATAAATTTTGAATTAAATCCAGCTCCAAAATCCATTTATCTGGCAGATTGCCGTGTTGAAATGCCAAATTTTGGTAAATTTCTTCAGTCAAACAGGGTTTTGAAGAAACATTGACACTAGCAATTGATTAACAAATAAATAAACTTGATTAATTATTGATATAAATAAGCCTGGCAGCTCTGTTTTGTTAACCACACTAAGAAAATAAATATAAATTTTGAATTAATTCCAGCTCCAAAATCCATTTATCTGGCAGATTGCCGTGTTGAAATGCCAAATTTTGGTAAATTTCTTCAGTCAAACAGGGTTTTGAAGAAACATTGACACTAGCAATTGATTAACAAATCAATAAACTTGATTAGTTATTGATATAAATAAGCCTGGCAGCTCTGTTTTGTTAACCACACTAAGAAAATAAATATAAATTTTGAATTAATTCCAGCTCCAAAATCCATTGATCTGGCAGATTGCCGTGTTGAAATGCCAAATTTTGGTAAATTTCTTCAGTCAAACAGGGTTTTGAAAAAACATTGACACTAGCAATTGATTAACAAATCAATAAACTTGAATAATTATTGATATAAATAAGCCTGGCAGCTCTGTTTTGTTAACCACGCTAAGAAAGTAAATATAAATTTTGAATTAATTCTTAAGAATAATGAATATTTCCAGCTCCAAAATCCATTTATCTGGCAGATTGCCGTGTTGAAATGCCAAATTTTGGTAAATTTCTTCAGTCAAACATGACTTTGAAGAAACATTGACACGAGCAATTGATTAACAAATCAAATAACTTGATTAATTATTGATATAAATAAGCCTGGCAGCTCTGTTTTGATAACCACACTAAGAAAAAAAAATATAAATTTTGAATTAATTCCAGCTCCAAAATCCATTTATCTGGCAGATTGCCGTGTTGAAATGCCAAATTTTGGTAAATTTCTTCAGTCAAACAGGGTTTTGAAGAAACATTGACACTAGCAATTGATTAACAAATCAATAAACTTGATTAATTATTGATATAAATAAGCCTGGCAGCTCTGTTTTGTTAACCACACTAAGAAAATAAATATAAATTTTGAATTAATTCCAGCTCCAAAATCCATTTATCTGGCAGATTGCCGTGTTGAAATGCCAAATTTTGGTAAATTTCTTCAGTCAAACAGGGTTTTGAAGAAACATTGACACTAGCAATTGATTAACAAATAAATAAACTTGAATAATTATTGATATAAATAAGCCTGGCAGCTCTGTTTTGTTAACCACACTAAGAAAATAAATATAAATTTTGAATTAATTCCAGCTCCAAAATCAATTTATCTGGCTGATTGCCGTGTTGAAATGCCAAATTTTGGTAAATTTCTTCAGTCAAACATGGTTTTGAAGAAACATTGACACTAGCAATTGATTAACAAATCAATAAACTTGAATAATTATTGATATAAATAAGCCTGGCAGCTCTGTTTTGTTAACCACACTAAGAAAATAAATATAAATTTTGAATTAATTCCAGCTCCAAAATCCATTTATCTGGCAGATTGCCGTGTTGAAATGCCAAATTTTGGTAAATTTCTTCAGTCAAACAGGGTTTTGAAAAAACATTGACACTAGCAATTGATTAACAAATCAATAAACTTGAATAATTATTGATATAAATAAGCCTGGCAGCTCTGTTTTGTTAATCACACTAAGAAAATAAATATAAATTTTGAATTAATTCTTAAGAATAATGAATATTTCCAGCTCCAAAATGCATTTATCTGGCAGATTGCCGTGTTGAAATGCCAAATTTTGGTAAATTTCTTCAGTCAAACATGGTTTTGAAGAAATATTGACACTAGCAATTGATTAACAAATCAATAAACTTGATTAATTATTGATATAAATAAGCCTGGCAGCTCTGTTTTGTTAATCACACTAAGAAAATAAATATAAATTTTGAATTAATTCCAGCTCCAAAATCCATTTATCTGGCAGATTGCCGTGTTGAAATGCCAAATTTTGGTAAATTTCTTCAGTCAAACAGGGTTTTGAAGAAACATTGACACTAGCAATTGATTAACAAATCAATAAACTTGAATAATTATTGATATAAATAAGCCTGGCAGCTCTGTTTTGTTACCCACACTAAGAAAATAAATATAAATTTTGAATTAATTCCAGCTCCAAAATCCATTTATCTGGCAGATTGCCGTGTTGAAATGCCAAATTTTGGTAAATTTCTACAGTCAAACAGGGTTTTGAAGAAACATTGACACTAGCAATTGATTAACAAATTAATAAACTTGAATAATTATTGATATAAATAAGCCTGGCAGCTCTGTTTTGTTAATCACACTAAGAAAATAAATATAAATTTTGAATTAATTCCAGCTCCAAAATCAATTTATCTTGCAGATTGCCGTGTTGAAATGCCAAATTTTGGTAAATTTCTTCAGTCTAACAGGGTTTTGAAGAAACATTGACACTAGCAATTGATTAACAAATCAATAAACTTGATTAATTATTGATATAAATAAGCCTGGCAGCTCTGTTTTGTTAATCACACTAAGAAAATAAATATAAATTTTGAATTAATTCCAGCTCCAAAATCCAATTATCTGGCAGATTGCCGTGTTGAAATGCCAAATTTTGGTAAATTTCTTCAGTCAAACATGGTTTTGAAGAAACATTGACACTAGCAATTGATTAACAAATCAATAAACTTGATTAATTATTGATATAAATAAGCCTGGCAGCTCTGTTTTGTTAATCACACTAAGAAAATAAATATAAATTTTGAATTAATTCCAGCTCCAAAATCCATTTAAATGGCAGATTGCCGTGTTGAAATGCCAAATTTTGGTAAATTTCTTCAGTCAAACAGGGTTTTGAAAAAACATTGACACTAGCAATTGATTAACAAATCAATAAACTTGATTAATTATTGATATAAATAAGCCTGGCAGCTCTGTTTTGTTAACCACACTAAGAAAATAAATATAAATTTTGAATTAATTCCAGCTCCAAAATCCATTTATCTGGCAGATTGCCGTGTTGAAATGCCAAATTTTGGTAAATTTCTTCAGTCAAACAGGGTTTTGAAAAAACATTGACACTAGCAATTGATTAACAAATCAATAAACTTGAATAATTATTGATATAAATAAGCCTGGCAGCTCTGTTTTGTTAACCACACTAAGAAAGTAAATATAAATTTTGAATTAATTCTTAAGAATAATGAATATTTCCAGCTCCAAAATGCATTTATCTGGCAGATTGCCGTGTTGAAATGCCAAATTTTGGTAAATTTCTTCAGTCAAACATGGTTTTGAAGAAACATTGACACTAGCAATTGATTAACAAATCAATAAACTTGATTAATTATTGATATAAATAAGCCTGGCAGCTCTGTTTTGTTAATCACACTAAGAAAATAAATATAAATTTTGAATTAATTCCAGCTCCAAAATCCATTTATCTGGCAGATTGCCGTGTTGAAATGCCAAATTTTGGTAAATTTCTTCAGTCAAACATGGTTTTGAAGAAACATTGACACTAGCAATTGATTAACAAATCAATAAACTTGATTAATTATTGATATAAATAAGCCTGGCAGCTCTGTTTTGTTAATCACACTAAGAAAATAAATATAAATTTTGAATTAATTCCAGCTCCAAAATCCATTTAAATGGCAGATTGCCGTGTTGAAATGCCAAATTTTGGTAAATTTCTTCAGTCAAACAGGGTTTTGAAGAAACATTGACATTAGCAATTGATTAACAAATCAATAAACTTGATTAATTATTGATATAAATAAGCCTGGCAGCTCTGTTTTGTTAACCACACTAAGAAAATAAATATAAATTTTGAATTAATTCCAGCTCCAAAATCCATTTATCTGGCAGATTGCCGTGTTGAAATGCCAAATTTTGGTAAATTTCTACAGTCAAACAGGGTTTTGAAGAAACAATGACACTAGCAATTGATTAACAAATCAATAAACTTGAATAATTATTGATATAAATAAGCCTGGCAGCTCTGTTTTGTTAACCACACTAAGAAAATAAATATAAATTTTGAATTAATTCCAGCTCCAAAATCCATTTATCTGGCAGATTGCCGTGTTGAAATGCCAAATTTTGGTAAATTTCTTCAGTCAAACAGGGTTTTGAAAAAACATTGACACTAGCAATTGATTAACAAATCAATAAACTTGAATAATTATTGATATAAATAAGCCTGGCAGCTCTGTTTTGTTAACCACACTAAGAAAGTAAATATAAATTTTGAATTAATTCTTAAGAATAATGAATATTTCCAGCTCCAAAATGCATTTATCTGGCAGATTGCCGTGTTGAAATGCCAAATTTTGGTAAATTTCTTCAGTCAAACATGGTTTTGAAGAAACATTGACACTAGCAATTGATTAACAAATCAATAAACTTGATTAATTATTGATATAAATAAGCCTGGCAGCTCTGTTTTGCTAATCACACTAAGAAAATAAATATAAATTTTGAATTAATTCCAGCTCCAAAATCCATTTATCTGGCAGATTGCCGTGTTGAAATGCCAAATTTTGGTAAATTTCTTCAGTCAAACAGGGTTTTGAAGAAACATTGACATTAGCAATTGATTAACAAATCAATAAACTTGATTAATTATTGATATAAATAAGCCTGGCAGCTCTGTTTTGTTAACCACACTAAGAAAATAAATATAAATTTTGAATTAATTCCAGCTCCAAAATCAATTTATCTGGCTGATTGCCGTGTTGAAATGCTAAATTTTGGTAAATTTCTTCAGTCAAACAGGGTTTTGAAGAAACATTGACACTAGCAATTGATTAACAAATCAATAAACTTGAATAATTATTGATATAAATAAGCCTGGCAGCTCTGTTTGGTTAACCACACTAAGAAAATAAATATAAATTTTGAATTAATTCCAGCTCCAAAATCCATTTATCTGGCAGATTGCCGTGTTGAAATGCCAAATTTTGGTAAATTTCTTCAGTCAAACAGGGTTTTGAAAAAACATTGACACTACCAATTGATTAACAAATCAATAAATTTGAATAATTATTGATATAAATAAGCCTGGCAGCTCTGTTTTGTTAACCACACTAAGAAAGTAAATATAAATTTTGAATTAATTCTTAAGAATAATGAATATTTCCAGCTCCAAAATCCATTTATCTGGCAGATTGCCGTGTTGAAATGCCAAATTTTGGTAAATTTCTTCAGTCAAACATGGTTTTGAAGAAACATTGACACTAGCAATTGATTAACAAATCAATAAACTTGATTAATTATTGATATAAATAAGCCTGGCAGCTCTGTTTTGTTAATCACACTAAGAAAATAAATATAAATTTTGAATTAATTCCAGCTCCAAAATCCATTTAAATGGCAGATTGCCGTGTTGAAATGCCAAATTTTGGTAAATTTCTTCAGTCAAACAGGGTTTTGAAGAAACATTGACATTAGCAATTGATTAACAAATCAATAAACTTGATTAATTATTGATATAAATAAGCCTGGCAGCTCTGTTTTGTTAACCACACTAAGAAAATAAATATAAATTTTGAATTAATTCCAGCTCCAAAATCAATTTATCTTGCAGATTGCCGTGTTGAAATGCCAAATTTTGGTAAATTTCTTCAGTCAAACATGGTTTTGAAGAAACATTGACACTAGCAATTGATTAACAAATCAATAAACTTGATTAGTTATTGATATAAATAAGCCTGGCAGCTCTGTTTTGTTAACCACACTAAGAAAATAAATATAAATTTTGAATTAATTCCAGCTCCAAAATCAATTTATCTGGCTGATTGCCGTGTTGAAATGCTAAATTTTGGTAAATTTCTTCAGTCAAACAGGGTTTTGAAGAAACATTGACACTAGCAATTGATTAACAAATCAATAAACTTGAATAATTATTGATATAAATAAGCCTGGCAGCTCTGTTTGGTTAACCACACTAAGAAAATAAATATAAATTTTGAATTAATTCCAGCTCCAAAATCCATTTATCTGGCAGATTGCCGTGTTGAAATGCCAAATTTTGGTAAATTTCTTCAGTCAAACAGGGTTTTGAAAAAACATTGACACTACCAATTGATTAACAAATCAATAAATTTGAATAATTATTGATATAAATAAGCCTGGCAGCTCTGTTTTGTTAACCACACTAAGAAAGTAAATATAAATTTTGAATTAATTCTTAAGAATAATGAATATTTCCAGCTCCAAAATCCATTTATCTGGCAGATTGCCGTGTTGAAATGCCAAATTTTGGTAAATTTCTTCGGTCAAACATGGTTTTGAAGAAACATTGACACTAGCAATTGATTAACAAATCAATAAACTTGATTAATTATTGATATAAATAAGCCTGGCAGCTCTGTTTTGTTAATCACACTAAGAAAATAAATATAAATTTTGTATTAATTCCAGCTCCAAAATCCATTTAAATGGCAGATTGCCGTGTTGAAATGCCAAATTTTGGTAAATTTCTTCAGTCAAACAGGGTTTTGAAGAAACATTGACATTAGCAATTGATTAACAAATCAATAAACTTGATTAATTATTGATATAAATAAGCCTAGCAGCTCTGTTTTGTTAACCACACTAAGAAAATAAATATAAATTTTGAATTAATTCCAGCTCCAAAATCAATTTATCTTGCAGATTGCCGTGTTGAAATGCCAAATTTTGGTAAATTTCTTCAGTCAAACATGGTTTTGAAGAAACATTGACACTAGCAATTGATTAACAAATCAATAAACTTGATTAGTTATTGATATAAATAAGCCTGGCAGCTCTGTTTTGTTAACCACACTAAGAAAATAAATATAAATTTTGAATTAATTCCAGCTCCAAAATCCATTTATCTGGCAGATTGCCGTGTTGAAATGCCAAATTTTGGTAAATTTCTTCAGTCAAACAGGGTTTTGAAAAAACATTGACACTAGCAATTGATTAACAAATCAATAAACTTGAATAATTATTGATATAAATAAGCCTGGCAGCTCTGTTTTGTTAACCACACTAAGAAAGTAAATATAAATTTTGAATTAATTCTTAAGAATAATGAATATTTCCAGCTCCAAAATGCATTTATCTGGCAGATTGCCGTGTTGAAATGCCAAATTTTGGTAAATTTCTTCAGTCAAACAGGGTTTTGAAGAAACATTGACATTAGCAATTGATTAACAAATCAATAAACTTGATTAATTATTGATATAAATAAGCCTGGCAGCTCTGTTTTGTTAACCACACTAAGAAAATAAATATAAATTTTGAATTAATTCCAGCTCCAAAATCCATTTATCTGGCAGATTGCCGTGTTGAAATGCCAAATTTTGGTAAATTTCTGCAGTCAAACAGGGTTTTGAAGAAACATTGACACTAGCAATTGATAACAAATCAATAAACTTGAATAATTATTGATATAAATAAGCTTGGCAGCTCTGTTTTGTTAACCACACTAAGAAAATAAATATAAATTTTGAATTAATTCCAGCTCCAAAATCCATTTATCTGGCAGATTGCCGTGTTGAAATGCCAAATTTTGGTAAATTTCTTCAGTCAAACAGGGTTTTGAAAAAACATTGCCACTAGCAATTGATTAACAAATCAATAAACTTGAATAATTATTGATATAAATAAGCCTGGCAGCTCTGTTTTGTTAACCACACTAAGAAAGTAAATATAAATTTTGAATTAATTCTTAAGAATAATGAATATTTCCAGCTCCAAAATCCATTTATCTGGCAGATTGCCGTGTTGAAATGTCAAATTTTGGTAAATTTCTTCAGTCAAACATGACTTTGAAGAAACATTGACACTAGCAATTGATTAACAAATCAAATAACTTGATTAATTATTGATATAAATAAGCCTGGCAGCTCTGTTTTGTTAACCACACTAAGAAAAAAAATATAAATTTTGAATTAATTCCAGCTCCAAAATCCATTTATCTGGCAGATTGCCGTGTTGAAATGCCAAATTTTGGTAAATTTCTTCAGTCAAACAGGGTTTTGAAGAAACATTGACACTAGCAATTGATTAACAAATCAATAAACTTGATTAATTATTGATATAAATAAGCCTGGCAGCTCTGTTTTGTTAACCACACTAAGAAAATAAATATAAATTTTGAATTAATTCCAGCTCCAAAATCCATTTATCTGGCAGATTGCCGTGTTGAAATGCCAAATTTTGGTAAATTTCTTCAGTCAAACAGGGTTTTGAAGAAACATTGACACTAGCAATTGATTAACAAATAAATAAACTTGAATAATTATTGATATAAATAAGCCTGGCAGCTCTGTTTTGTTAACCACACTAAGAAAATAAATATAAATTTTGAATTAATTCCAGCTCCAAAATCCATTTATCTGGCAGATTGCCGTGTTGAAATGCCAAATTTTGGTAAATTTCTTCAGTCAAACAGGGTTTTGAAAAAACATTGACACTAGCAATTGATTAACAAATCAATAAACTTGAATAATTATTGATATAAATAAGCCTGGCAGCTCTGTTTTGTTAACCAGACTAAGAAAGTAAATATAAATTTTGAATTAATTCTTAAGAATAACGAATATTTCCAGCTCCAAAATCCATTTATCTGGCAGATTGCCGTGTTGAAATGCCAAATTTTGGTAAATTTCTGCAGTCAAACAGGGTTTTGAAGAAACATTGACACTAGCAATTGATAACAAATCAATAAACTTGAATAATTATTGATATAAATAAGCTTGGCAGCTCTGTTTTGTTAACCACACTAAGAAAATAAATATAAATTTTGAATTAATTCCAGCTCCAAAATCCATTTATCTGGCAGTTTGCCGTGTTGAAATGCCAAATTTTGGTAAATTTCTTCAGTCAAACAGGGTTTTGAAGAAACATTGACACTAGCAATAGATTAACAAATCAATTAACTTGATTAATTATTGATATAAATAAGCCTGGCAGCTCTGTTTTGTTAACCACACTATGAAAATAAATATAAATTTTTAATTAATTCTTAAGAATTATGAATATTTCCAGCTCCAAAATCCATTTATCTGGCAGATTGCCGTGTTAAAATTCCAAATTTTGGTAAATTTCTTCAGTCAAACAGGGTTTTGAAGATACATTGACACTAGCAATTGATTAACAAATCAATAAACTTGAATAATTATTGATATAAATAAGCCTGGCAGCTCTGTTTTGTTAACCACATTAAGTAAATAAATATAAATTTTGAATTAATTCCAGCTCCAAAATTTATTTATCTGGCAGATTGTCGTGTTGAAATGCCAAATTTTGGTAAATTTCTTCAGTCAAACAGGGTTTTGAAGAAACATTGACACTAGCAATTGATTAACAAATCAATAAACTTGAATAATTATTGATATAAATAAGCCTGGCAGCTCTGTTTGGTTAACCACACTAAGAAAATAAATATAAATTTTGAATTAATTCCAGCTCCAAAATCCATTTATCTGGCAGATTGCCGTGTTGAAATGCCAAATTTTGGTAAATTTCTTCAGTCAAACAGGGTTTTGAAAAAACATTGACACTACCAATTGATTAACAAATCAATAAATTTGAATAATTATTGATATAAATAAGCCTGGCAGCTCTGTTTTGTTAACCACACTAAGAAAGTAAATATAAATTTTGAATTAATTCTTAAGAATAATGAATATTTCCAGCTCCAAAATCCATTTATCTGGCAGATTGCCGTGTTGAAATGCCAAATTTTGGTAAATTTCTTCGGTCAAACATGGTTTTGAAGAAACATTGACACTAGCAATTGATTAACAAATCAATAAACTTGATTAATTATTGATATAAATAAGCCTGGCAGCTCTGTTTTGTTAATCACACTAAGAAAATAAATATAAATTTTGAATTAATTCCAGCTCCAAAATCCATTTAAATGGCAGATTGCCGTGTTGAAATGCCAAATTTTGGTAAATTTCTTCAGTCAAACAGGGTTTTGAAGAAACATTGACATTAGCAATTGATTAACAAATCAATAAACTTGATTAATTATTGATATAAATAAGCCTAGCAGCTCTGTTTTGTTAACCACACTAAGAAAATAAATATAAATTTTGAATTAATTCCAGCTCCAAAATCAATTTATCTTGCAGATTGCCGTGTTGAAATGCCAAATTTTGGTAAATTTCTTCAGTCAAACATGGTTTTGAAGAAACATTGACACTAGCAATTGATTAACAAATCAATAAACTTGATTAGTTATTGATATAAATAAGCCTGGCAGCTCTGTTTTGTTAACCACACTAAGAAAATAAATATAAATTTTGAATTAATTCCAGCTCCAAAATCCATTTATCTGGCAGATTGCCGTGTTGAAATGCCAAATTTTGGTAAATTTCTTCAGTCAAACAGGGTTTTGAAAAAACATTGACACTAGCAATTGATTAACAAATCAATAAACTTGAATAATTATTGATATAAATAAGCCTGGCAGCTCTGTTTTGTTAACCACACTAAGAAAGTAAATATAAATTTTGAATTAATTCTTAAGAATAATGAATATTTCCAGCTCCAAAATGCATTTATCTGGCAGATTGCCGTGTTGAAATGCCAAATTTTGGTAAATTTCTTCAGTCAAACAGGGTTTTGAAGAAACATTGACATTAGCAATTGATTAACAAATCAATAAACTTGATTAATTATTGATATAAATAAGCCTGGCAGCTCTGTTTTGTTAACCACACTAAGAAAATAAATATAAATTTTGAATTAATTCCAGCTCCAAAATCCATTTATCTGGCAGATTGCCGTGTTGAAATGCCAAATTTTGGTAAATTTCTGCAGTCAAACAGGGTTTTGAAGAAACATTGACACTAGCAATTGATAACAAATCAATAAACTTGAATAATTATTGATATAAATAAGCTTGGCAGCTCTGTTTTGTTAACCACACTAAGAAAATAAATATAAATTTTGAATTAATTCCAGCTCCAAAATCCATTTATCTGGCAGATTGCCGTGTTGAAATGCCAAATTTTGGTAAATTTCTTCAGTCAAACAGGGTTTTGAAAAAACATTGCCACTAGCAATTGATTAACAAATCAATAAACTTGAATAATTATTGATATAAATAAGCCTGGCAGCTCTGTTTTGTTAACCACACTAAGAAAGTAAATATAAATTTTGAATTAATTCTTAAGAATAATGAATATTTCCAGCTCCAAAATCCATTTATCTGGCAGATTGCCGTGTTGAAATGTCAAATTTTGGTAAATTTCTTCAGTCAAACATGACTTTGAAGAAACATTGACACTAGCAATTGATTAACAAATCAAATAACTTGATTAATTATTGATATAAATAAGCCTGGCAGCTCTGTTTTGTTAACCACACTAAGAAAAAAAATATAAATTTTGAATTAATTCCAGCTCCAAAATCCATTTATCTGGCAGATTGCCGTGTTGAAATGCCAAATTTTGGTAAATTTCTTCAGTCAAACAGGGTTTTGAAGAAACATTGACACTAGCAATTGATTAACAAATCAATAAACTTGATTAATTATTGATATAAATAAGCCTGGCAGCTCTGTTTTGTTAACCACACTAAGAAAATAAATATAAATTTTGAATTAATTCCAGCTCCAAAATCCATTTATCTGGCAGATTGCCGTGTTGAAATGCCAAATTTTGGTAAATTTCTTCAGTCAAACAGGGTTTTGAAGAAACATTGACACTAGCAATTGATTAACAAATAAATAAACTTGAATAATTATTGATATAAATAAGCCTGGCAGCTCTGTTTTGTTAACCACACTAAGAAAATAAATATAAATTTTGAATTAATTCCAGCTCCAAAATCCATTTATCTGGCAGATTGCCGTGTTGAAATGCCAAATTTTGGTAAATTTCTTCAGTCAAACAGGGTTTTGAAAAAACATTGACACTAGCAATTGATTAACAAATCAATAAACTTGAATAATTATTGATATAAATAAGCCTGGCAGCTCTGTTTTGTTAACCAGACTAAGAAAGTAAATATAAATTTTGAATTAATTCTTAAGAATAACGAATATTTCCAGCTCCAAAATCCATTTATCTGGCAGATTGCCGTGTTGAAATGCCAAATTTTGGTAAATTTCTGCAGTCAAACAGGGTTTTGAAGAAACATTGACACTAGCAATTGATAACAAATCAATAAACTTGAATAATTATTGATATAAATAAGCTTGGCAGCTCTGTTTTGTTAACCACACTAAGAAAATAAATATAAATTTTGAATTAATTCCAGCTCCAAAATCCATTTATCTGGCAGTTTGCCGTGTTGAAATGCCAAATTTTGGTAAATTTCTTCAGTCAAACAGGGTTTTGAAAAAACATTGACACTAGCAATTGATTAACAAATCAATAAACTTGAATAATTATTGATATAAATAAGCCTGGCAGCTCTGTTTTGTTAACCAAACTAAGAAAGTAAATATAAATTTTGAATTAATTCTTAAGAATAATGAATATTTCCAGCTCCAAAATGCATTTATCTGGCAGATTGCCGTGTTGAAATGCCAAATTTTGGTAAATTTCTTCAGTCAAACATGGTTTTGAAGAAATATTGACACTAGCAATTGATTAACAAATCAATAAACTTGATTAATTATTGATATAAATAAGCCTGGCAGCTCTGTTTTGTTAATCACACTAAGAAAATACATATAAATTTTGAATTAATTCCAGCTCCAAAATCCATTTATCTGGCAGATTGCCGTTTTGAAATGCCAAATTTTGGTAAATTTCTTCAGTCAAACATGGTTTTGAAGAAATATTGACACTAGCAATTGATTAACAAATCAATAAACTTGATTAATTATTGATATAAATAAGCCTGGCAGCTCTGTTTTGTTAACCACACTAAGAAAATAAATATAAATTTTGAATTAATTCCAGCTCCAAAATCCATTTATCTGGCAGATTGCCGTGTTGAAATGCCAAATTTTGGTAAATTTCTTCAGTCAAACAGGGTTTTGAAAAAACATTGCCACTAGCAATTGATTAACAAATCAATAAACTTGAATAATTATTGATATAAATAAGCCTGGCAGCTCTGTTTTGTTAACCACACTAAGAAAGTAAATATAAATTTTGAATTAATTCTTAAGAATAATGAATATTTCCAGCTCCAAAATCCATTTATCTGGCAGATTGCCGTGTTGAAATGTCAAATTTTGGTAAATTTCTTCAGTCAAACATGACTTTGAAGAAACATTGACACTAGCAATTGATTAACAAATCAAATAACTTGATTAATTAGTGATATAAATAAGCCTGGCAGCTCTGTTTTGTTAACCACACTAAGAAAAAAAATATAAATTTTGAATTAATTCCAGCTCCAAAATCCATTTATCTGGCAGATTGCCGTGTTGAAATGCCAAATTTTGGTAAATTTCTTCAGTCAAACAGGGTTTTGAAGAAACATTGACACTAGCAATTGATTAACAAATCAATAAACTTGATTAATTATTGATATAAATAAGCCTGGCAGCTCTGTTTTGTTAACCACACTAAGAAAATAAATATAAATTTTGAATTAATTCCAGCTCCAAAATCCATTTATCTGGCAGATTGCCGTGTTGAAATGCCAAATTTTGGTAAATTTCTTCAGTCAAACAGGGTTTTGAAGAAACATTGACACTAGCAATTGATTAACAAATAAATAAACTTGATTAATTATTGATATAAATAAGCCTGGCAGCTCTGTTTTGTTAACCACACTAAGAAAATAAATATAAATTTTGAATTAATTCCAGCTCCAAAATCCATTTATCTGGCAGATTGCCGTGTTGAAATGCCAAATTTTGGTAAATTTCTTCAGTCAAACATGGTTTTGAAGAAACATTGACACTAGCAATTGATTAACAAATCAATAAACTTGATTAGTTATTGATATAAATAAGCCTGGCAGCTCTGTTTTGTTAACCACACTAAGAAAATAAATATAAATTTTGAATTAATTCCAGCTCCAAAATCCATTGATCTGGCAGATTGCCGTGTTGAAATGCCAAATTTTGGTAAATTTCTTCAGTCAAACAGGGTTTTGAAAAAACATTGACACTAGCAATTGATTAACAAATCAATAAACTTGAATAATTATTGATATAAATAAGCCTGGCAGCTCTGTTTTGTTAACCACGCTAAGAAAGTAAATATAAATTTTGAATTAATTCTTAAGAATAATGAATATTTCCAGCTCCAAAATCCATTTATCTGGCAGATTGCCGTGTTGAAATGCCAAATTTTGGTAAATTTCTTCAGTCAAACATGACTTTGAAGAAACATTGACACGAGCAATTGATTAACAAATCAAATAACTTGATTAATTATTGATATAAATAAGCCTGGCAGCTCTGTTTTGATAACCACACTAAGAAAAAAAATATAAATTTTGAATTAATTCCAGCTCCAAAATCCATTTATCTGGCAGATTGCCGTGTTGAAATGCCAAATTTTGGTAAATTTCTTCAGTCAAACAGGGTTTTGAAGAAACATTGACACTAGCAATTGATTAACAAATCAATAAACTTGATTAATTATTGATATAAATAAGCCTGGCAGCTCTGTTTTGTTAACCACACTAAGAAAATAAATATAAATTTTGAATTAATTCCAGCTCCAAAATCCATTTATCTGGCAGATTGCCATGTTGAAATGCCAAATTTTGGTAAATTTCTTCAGTCAAACAGGGTTTTGAAGAAACATTGACACTAGCAATTGATTAACAAATAAATAAACTTGAATAATTATTGATATAAATAAGCCTGGCAGCTCTGTTTTGTTAACCACACTAAGAAAATAAATATAAATTTTGAATTAATTGCAGCTCCAAAATCAATTTATCTGGCTGATTGCCGTGTTGAAATGCCAAATTTTGGTAAATTTCTTCAGTCAAACATGGTTTTGAAGAAACATTGACACTAGCAATTGATTAACAAATCAATAAACTTGAATAATTATTGATATAAATAAGCCTGGCAGCTCTGTTTTGTTAACCACACTAAGAAAATAAATATAAATTTTGAATTAATTCCAGCTCCAAAATCCATTTATCTGGCAGATTGCCGTGTTGAAATGCCAAATTTTGGTAAATTTCTTCAGTCAAACAGGGTTTTGAAAAAACATTGACACTAGCAATTGATTAACAAATCAATAAACTTGAATAATTATTGATATAAATAAGCCTGGCAGCTCTGTTTTGTTAATCACACTAAGAAAATAAATATAAATTTTGAATTAATTCTTAAGAATAATGAATATTTCCAGCTCCAAAATGCATTTATCTGGCAGATTGCCGTGTTGAAATGCCAAATTTTGGTAAATTTCTTCAGTCAAACATGGTTTTGAAGAAACATTGACACTAGCAATTGATTAACAAATCAATAAACTTGATTAATTATTGATATAAATAAGCCTGGCAGCTCTGTTTTGTTAACCACACTAAGAAAATAAATATAATTTTTGAATTAATTCCAGCTCCAAAATCCATTTATCTGGCAGATTGCCGTGTTGAAATGCCAAATTTTGGTAAATTTCTTCAGTCAAACATGGTTTTGAAGAAACATTGACACTAGCAATTGATTAACAAATCAATAAACTTGATTAATTATTGATATAAATAAGCCTGGCAGCTCTGTTTTGTTAATCACACTAAGAAAATAAATATAAATTTTGAATTAATTCCAGCTCCAAAATCCATTTAAATGGCAGATTGCCGTGTTGAAATGCCAAATTTTGGTAAATTTCTTCAGTCAAACAGGGTTTTGAAGAAACATTGACATTAGCAATTGATTAACAAATCAATAAACTTGATTAATTATTGATATAAATAAGCCTGGCAGCTCTGTTTTGTTAACCACACTAAGAAAATAAATATAAATTTTGAATTAATTCCAGCTCCAAAATCCATTTATCTGGCAGATTGCCGTGTTGAAATGCCAAATTTTGGTAAATTTCTACAGTCAAACAGGGTTTTGAAGAAACCATGACACTAGCAATTGATTAACAAATCAATAAACTTGAATAATTATTGATATAAATAAGCCTGGCAGCTCTGTTTTGTTAACCACACTAAGAAAATAAATATAAATTTTGAATTAATTCCAGCTCCAAAATCCATTTATCTGGCAGATTGCCGTGTTGAAATGCCAAATTTTGGTAAATTTCTTCAGTCAAACAGGGTTTTGAAAAAACATTGACACTAGCAATTGATTAACAAATCAATAAAATTGAATAATTATTGATATAAATAAGCCTGGCAGCTCTGTTTTGTTAACCACACTAAGAAAGTAAATATAAATTTTGAATTAATTCTTAAGAATAATGAATATTTCCAGCTCCAAAATGCATTTATCTGGCAGATTGCCGTGTTGAAATGCCAAATTTTGGTAAATTTCTTCAGTCAAACATGGTTTTGAAGAAACATTGACACTAGCAATTGATTAACAAATCAATAAACTTGATTAATTATTGATATAAATAAGCCTGGCAGCTCTGTTTTGTTAATCACACTAAGAAAATAAATATAAATTTTGAATTAATTCCAACTCCAAAATCAATTTATCTGGCTGATTGCCGTGTTGAAATGCTAAATTTTGGTAAATTTCTTCAGTCAAACAGGGTTTTGAAGAAACATTGACACTAGCAATTGATTAACAAATCAATAAACTTGAATAATTATTGATATAAATAAGCCTGGCAGCTCTGTTTGGTTAACCACACTAAGAAAATAAATATAAATTTTGAATTAATTCAAGCTCCAAAATCCATTTATCTGGCAGATTGCCGTGTTGAAATGCCAAATTTTGGTAAATTTCTTCAGTCAAACAGGGTTTTGAAAAAACATTGACACTACCAATTGATTAACAAATCAATAAATTTGAATTATTATTGATATAAATAAGCCTGGCAGCTCTGTTTTGTTAACCACACTAAGAAAGTAAATATAAATTTTGAATTAATTCTTAAGAATAATGAATATTTCCAGCTCCAAAATCCATTTATCTGGCAGATTGCCGTGTTGAAATGCCAAATTTTGGTAAATTTCTTCAGTCAAACATGGTTTTGAAGAAACATTGACACTAGCAATTGATTAACAAATCAATAAACTTGATTAATTATTGATATAAATAAGCCTGGCAGCTCTGTTTTGTTAATCACACTAAGAAAATAAATATAAATTTTGAATTAATTCCAGCTCCAAAATCCATTTAAATGGCAGATTGCCGTGTTGAAATGCCAAATTTTGGTAAATTTCTTCAGTCAAACAGGGTTTTGAAGAAACATTGACATTAGCAATTGATTAACAAATCAATAAACTTGATTAATTATTGTAAAAAAAAAATAAAAAAAAAATTGATTAACCAATCAATAAATTTGAATAATTATTGATATAAATAAGCCTGGCAGCTCTGTTTTGTTAACCACACTAAGAAAGTAAATATAAATTTTGAATTAATTCTTAAGAATAATGAATATTTCCAGCTCCAAAATCCATTTATCTGGCAGATTGCCGTGTTGAAATGCCAAATTTTGGTAAATTTCTTCAGTCAAACATGGTTTTGAAGAAACATTGCCGTGTTGAAATGCCAAATTTTGGTAAATTTCTTCAGTCAAACATGGTTTTGAAGAAACATTGACACTAGCAATTGATTAACAAATCAATAAACTTGATTAATTATTGATATAAATAAGCCTGGCAGCTCTGTTTTGTTAATCACACTAAGAAAATAAATATAAATTTTGAATTAATTCCAGCTCCAAAATCCATTTAAATGGCAGATTGCCGTGTTGAAATGCCAAATTTTGTTAAATTTCTTCAGTCAAACAGGGTTTTGAAGAAACATTGACATTAGCAATTGATTAACAAATCAATAAACTTGAATAATTATTGATATAAATAAGCCTGGCAGCTCTGTTTTGTTAACCACACTAAGAAAGTAAATATAAATTTTGAATTAATTCTTAAGAATAATGAATATTTCCAGCTCCAAAATCAATTTATCTTGCAGATTGCCGTGTTGAAATGCCAAATTTTGGTAAATTTCTTCAGTCAAACAGGGTTTTGAAGAAACATTGACACTAGCAATTGATTAACAAATCAATAAATTTGAATAATTATTGATATAAATAAGCCTGGCAGCTCTGTTTTGTTAACCACACTAAGAAAGTAAATATAAATTTTGAATTAATTCTTAAGAATAATGAATATTTCCAGCTCCAAAATCCATTTATCTGGCAGATTGCCGTGTTGAAATGCCAAATTTTGGTAAATTTCTTCAGTCAAACATGGTTTTGAAGAAACATTGACACTAGCAATTGATTAACAAATCAATAAACTTGATTAATTATTGATATAAATAAGCCTGGCAGCTCTGTTTTGTTAACCACACTAAGAAAATAAATATAAATTTTGAATTAATTCCAGCTCCAAAATCAATTTATCTTGCAGATTGCCGTGTTGAAATGCCAAATTTTGGTAAATTTCTTCAGTCAAACATGGTTTTGAAGAAACATTGACACTAGCAATTGATTAACAAATCAATAAACTTGATTAATTATTGATATAAATAAGCCTGGCAGCTCTGTTTTGTTAACCACACTAAGAAAATAAATATAAATTTTGAATTAATTCCAGCTCCAAAATCAATTTATCTTGCAGATTGCCGTGTTGAAATGCCAAATTTTGGTAAATTTCTTCAGTCAAACATGGTTTTGAAGAAACATTGACACTAGCAATTTATTAACAAATCAATAAACTTGATTAGTTATTGATATAAATAAGCCTGGCAGCTCTGTTTTGTTAACCACACTAAGAAAATAAATATAAATTTTGAATTAATTCCAGCTCCAAAATCCATTTATCTGGCAGATTGCCGTGTTGAAATGCCAAATTTTGGTAAATTTCTTCAGTCAAACAGGGTTTTGAAAAAACATTGACACTACCAATTGATTAACAAATCAATAAATTTGAATAATTATTGATATAAATAAGCCTGGCAGCTCTGTTTTGTTAACCACACTAAGAAAGTAAATATAAATTTTGAATTAATTCTTAAGAATAATGAATATTTCCAGCTCCAAAATCCATTTATCTGGCAGATTGCCGTGTTGAAATGCCAAATTTTGGTAAATTTCTTCAGTCAAACATGGTTTTGAAGAAACATTGACACTAGCAATTGATTAACAAATCAATAAACTTGATTAATTATTGTAAAAAAAAAAAAAAAAAAAATTGATTAACAAATCAATAAATTTGAATAATTATTGATATAAATAAGCCTGGCAGCTCTGTTTTGTTAACCACACTAAGAAAGTAAATATAAATTTTGAATTAATTCTTAAGAATAATGAATATTTCCAGCTCCAAAATCCATTTATCTGGCAGATTGCCGTGTTGAAATGCCAAATTTTGGTAAATTTCTTCAGTCAAACATGGTTTTGAAGAAACATTGACACTAGCAATTGATTAACAAATCAATAAACTTGATTAATTATTGATATAAATAAGCCTGGCAGCTCTGTTTTGTTAACCACACTAAGAAAATAAATATAAATTTTGAATTAATTCCAGCTCCAAAATCAATTTATCTTGCAGATTGCCGTGTTGAAATGCCAAATTTTGGTAAATTTCTTCAGTCAAACATGGTTTTGAAGAAACATTGACACTAGCAATTGATTAACAAATCAATAAACTTGATTAGTTATTGATATAAATAAGCCTGGCAGCTCTGTTTTGTTAACCACACTAAGAAAATAAATATAAATTTTGAATTAATTCCAGCTCCAAAATCAATTTATCTGGCTGATTGCCGTGTTGAAATGCTAAATTTTGGTAAATTTCTTCAGTCAAACAGGGTTTTGAAGAAACATTGACACTAGCAATTGATTAACAAATCAATAAACTTGAATAATTATTGATATAAATAAGCCTGGCAGCTCTGTTTGGTTAACCACACTAAGAAAATAAATATAAATTTTGAATTAATTCCAGCTCCAAAATCCATTTATCTGGCAGATTGCCGTGTTGAAATGCCAAATTTTGGTAAATTTCTTCAGTCAAACAGGGTTTTGAAAAAACATTGACACTACCAATTGATTAACAAATCAATAAATTTGAATAATTATTGATATAAATAAGCCTGGCAGCTCTGTTTTGTTAACCACACTAAGAAAGTAAATATAAATTTTGAATTAATTCTTAAGAATAATGAATATTTCCAGCTCCAAAATCCATTTATCTGGCAGATTGCCGTGTTGAAATGCCAAATTTTGGTAAATTTCTTCAGTCAAACATGGTTTTGAAGAAACATTGACACTAGCAATTGATTAACAAATCAATAAACTTGATTAATTATTGATATAAATAAGCCTGGCAGCTCTGTTTTGTTAATCACACTAAGAAAATAAATATAAATTTTGAATTAATTCCAGCTCCAAAATCCATTTAAATGGCAGATTGCCGTGTTGAAATGCCAAATTTTGGTAAATTTCTTCAGTCAAACAGGGTTTTGAAGAAACATTGACATTAGCAATTGATTAACAAATCAATAAACTTGATTAATTATTGATATAAATAAGCCTGGCAGCTCTGTTTTGTTAACCACACTAAGAAAATAAATATAAATTTTGAATTAATTCCAGCTCCAAAATCAATTTATCTTGCAGATTGCCGTGTTGAAATGCCAAATTTTGGTAAATTTCTTCAGTCAAACATGGTTTTGAAGAAACATTGACACTAGCAATTGATTAACAAATCAATAAACTTGATTAGTTATTGATATAAATAAGCCTGGCAGCTCTGTTTTGTTAACCACACTAAGAAAATAAATATAAATATTGAATTAATTCCAGCTCCAAAATCCATTTATCTGGCAGATTGCCGTGTTGAAATGCCAAATTTTGGTAAATTTCTTCAGTCAAACAGGGTTTTGAAAAAACATTGACACTAGCAATTGATTAACAAATCAATAAACTTGAATAATTATTGATATAAATAAGACTGGCAGCTCTGTTTTGTTAACCACACTAAGAAAGTAAATATAAATTTTGAATTAATTCTTAAGAATAATGAATATTTCCAGCTCCAAAATGCATTTATCTGGCAGATTGCCGTGTTGAAATGCCAAATTTTGGTAAATTTCTTCAGTCAAACAGGGTTTTGAAGAAACATTGACATTAGCAATTGATTAACAAATCAATAAACTTGATTAATTATTGATATAAATAAGCCTGGCAGCTCTGTTTTGTTAACCACACTAAGAAAATAAATATAAATTTTGAATTAATTCCAGCTCCAAAATCCATTTATCTGGCAGATTGCCGTGTTGAAATGCCAAATTTTGGTAAATTTCTGCAGTCAAACAGGGTTTTGAAGAAACATTGACACTAGCAATTGATAACAAATCAATAAACTTGAATAATTATTGATATAAATAAGCTTGGCAGCTCTGTTTTGTTAACCACACTAAGAAAATAAATATAAATTTTGAATTAATTCCAGCTCCAAAATCCATTTATCTGGCAGATTGCCGTGTTGAAATGCCAAATTTTGGTAAATTTCTTCAGTCAAACAGGGTTTTGAAAAAACATTGCCACTAGCAATTGATTAACAAATCAATAAACTTGAATAATTATTGATATAAATAAGCCTGGCAGCTCTGTTTTGTTAACCACACTAAGAAAGTAAATATAAATTTTGAATTAATTCTTAAGAATAATGAATATTTCCAGCTCCAAAATCCATTTATCTGGCAGATTGCCGTGTTGAAATGTCAAATTTTGGTAAATTTCTTCAGTCAAACATGACTTTGAAGAAACATTGACACTAGCAATTGATTAACAAATCAAATAACTTGATTAATTATTGATATAAATAAGCCTGGCAGCTCTGTTTTGTTAACCACACTAAGAAAAAAAATATAAATTTTGAATTAATTCCAGCTCCAAAATCCATTTATCTGGCAGATTGCCGTGTTGAAATGCCAAATTTTGGTAAATTTCTTCAGTCAAACAGGGTTTTGAAGAAACATTGACACTAGCAATTGATTAACAAATCAATAAACTTGATTAATTATTGATATAAATAAGCCTGGCAGCTCTGTTTTGTTAACCACACTAAAAAAATAAATATAAATTTTGAATTAATTCCAGCTCCAAAATCCATTTATCTGGCAGATTGCCGTGTTGAAATGCCAAATTTTGGTAAATTTCTTCAGTCAAACAGGGTTTTGAAGAAACATTGACACTAGCAATTGATTAACAAATAAATAAACTTGAATAATTATTGATATAAATAAGCCTGGCAGCTCTGTTTTGTTAACCACACTAAGAAAGTAAATATAAATTTTGAATTAATTCTTAAGAATAATGAATATTTCCAGCTCCAAAATCCATTTATCTGGCAGATTGCCGTGTTGAAATGTCAAATTTTGGTAAATTTCTTCAGTCAAACATGACTTTGAAGAAACATTGACACTAGCAATTGATTAACAAATCAAATAACTTGATTAATTATTGATATAAATAAGCCTGGCAGCTCTGTTTTGTTAACCACACTAAGAAAAAAAATATAAATTTTGAATTAATTCCAGCTCCAAAATCCATTTATCTGGCAGATTGCCGTGTTGAAATGCCAAATTTTGGTAAATTTCTTCAGTCAAACAGGGTTTTGAAGAAACATTGACACTAGCAATTGATTAACAAAACAAAATAAACTTGATTAATTATTGATATAAATAAGCCTGGCAGCTCTGTTTTGTTAACCACACTAAAAAAATAAATATAAATTTTGAATTAATTCCAGCTCCAAAATCCATTTATCTGGCAGATTGCCGTGTTGAAATGCCAAATTTTGGTAAATTTCTTCAGTCAAACAGGGTTTTGAAGAAACATTGACACTAGCAATTGATTAACAAATAAATAAACTTGAATAATTATTGATATAAATAAGCCTGGCAGCTCTGTTTTGTTAACCACACTAAGAAAATAAATATAAATTTTGAATTAATTCCAGCTCCAAAATCCATTTATCTGGCAGATTGCCGTGTTGAAATGCCAAATTTTGGTAAATTTCTTCAGTCAAACAGGGTTTTGAAAAAACATTGACACTAGCAATTGATTAACAAATCAATAAACATAATAATTATTGATATAAATAAGCCTGGCAGCTCTGTTTTGTTAACCAGACTAAGAAAGTAAATATAAATTTTGAATTAATTCTTAAGAATAACGAATATTTCCAGCTCCAAAATCCATTTATCTGGCAGATTGCCGTGTTGAAATGCCAAATTTTGGTAAATTTCTGCAGTCAAACAGGGTTTTGAAGAAACATTGACACTAGCAATTGATAACAAATCAATAAACTTGAATAATTATTGATATAAATAAGCTTGGCAGCTCTGTTTTGTTAACCACACTAAGAAAATAAATATAAATTTTGAATTAATTCCAGCTCCAAAATCCATTTATCTGGCAGTTTGCCGTGTTGAAATGCCAAATTTTGGTAAATTTCTTCAGTCAAACAGGGTTTTGAAGAAACATTGACACTAGCAATTGATTAACAAATCAATAAACTTGATTAATTATTGATATAAATAAGCCTGGCAGCTCTGTTTTGTTAACCACACTAAAAAAATAAATATAAATTTTGAATTAATTCCAGCTCCAAAATCCATTTATCTGGCAGATTGCCGTGTTGAAATGCCAAATTTTGGTAAATTTCTTCAGTCAAACAGGGTTTTGAAGAAACATTGACACTAGCAATTGATTAACAAATAAATAAACTTGAATAATTATTGATATAAATAAGCCTGGCAGCTCTGTTTTGTTAACCACACTAAGAAAGTAAATATAAATTTTGAATTAATTCTTAAGAATAATGAATATTTCCAGCTCCAAAATCCATTTATCTGGCAGATTGCCGTGTTGAAATGTCAAATTTTGGTAAATTTCTTCAGTCAAACATGACTTTGAAGAAACATTGACACTAGCAATTGATTAACAAATCAAATAACTTGATTAATTATTGATATAAATAAGCCTGGCAGCTCTGTTTTGTTAACCACACTAAGAAAAAAAATATAAATTTTGAATTAATTCCAGCTCCAAAATCCATTTATCTGGCAGATTGCCGTGTTGAAATGCCAAATTTTGGTAAATTTCTTCAGTCAAACAGGGTTTTGAAGAAACATTGACACTAGCAATTGATTAACAAAACAAAATAAACTTGATTAATTATTGATATAAATAAGCCTGGCAGCTCTGTTTTGTTAACCACACTAAAAAAATAAATATAAATTTTGAATTAATTCCAGCTCCAAAATCCATTTATCTGGCAGATTGCCGTGTTGAAATGCCAAATTTTGGTAAATTTCTTCAGTCAAACAGGGTTTTGAAGAAACATTGACACTAGCAATTGATTAACAAATAAATAAACTTGAATAATTATTGATATAAATAAGCCTGGCAGCTCTGTTTTGTTAACCACACTAAGAAAATAAATATAAATTTTGAATTAATTCCAGCTCCAAAATCCATTTATCTGGCAGATTGCCGTGTTGAAATGCCAAATTTTGGTAAATTTCTTCAGTCAAACAGGGTTTTGAAAAAACATTGACACTAGCAATTGATTAACAAATCAATAAACATAATAATTATTGATATAAATAAGCCTGGCAGCTCTGTTTTGTTAACCAGACTAAGAAAGTAAATATAAATTTTGAATTAATTCTTAAGAATAACGAATATTTCCAGCTCCAAAATCCATTTATCTGGCAGATTGCCGTGTTGAAATGCCAAATTTTGGTAAATTTCTGCAGTCAAACAGGGTTTTGAAGAAACATTGACACTAGCAATTGATAACAAATCAATAAACTTGAATAATTATTGATATAAATAAGCTTGGCAGCTCTGTTTTGTTAACCACACTAAGAAAATAAATATAAATTTTGAATTAATTCCAGCTCCAAAATCCATTTATCTGGCAGTTTGCCGTGTTGAAATGCCAAATTTTGGTAAATTTCTTCAGTCAAACAGGGTTTTGAAAAAACATTGACACTAGCAATTGATTAACAAATCAATAAACTTGAATAATTATTGATATAAATAAGCCTGGCAGCTCTGTTTTGTTAACCAAACTAAGAAAGTAAATATAAATTTTGAATTAATTCTTAAGAATAATGAATATTTCCAGCTCCAAAATGCATTTATCTGGCAGATTGCCGTGTTGAAATGCCAAATTTTGGTAAATTTCTTCAGTCAAACATGGTTTTGAAGAAATATTGACACTAGCAATTGATTAAAAAATCAATAAACTTGATTAATTATTGATATAAATAAGCCTGGCAGCTCTGTTTTGTTAATCACACTAAGAAAATAAATATAAATTTTGAATTAATTCCAGCTCCAAAATCCATTCATCTGGCAGATTGCCGTGTTGAAATGCCAAATTTTGTTAAATTTCTTCAGTCAAACAGGGTTTTGAAGAAACATTGACATTAGCAATTGATTAACAAATCAATAAACTTGATTAATTATTTATATAAATAAGCCTGGCAGCTCTGTTTTGTTAACCACACTAAGAAAATAAATATAAATTTTGAATTAATTCCAGCTCCAAAATCAATTTATCTTGCAGATTGCCGTGTTGAAATGCCAAATTTTGGTAAATTTCTTCAGTCAAACATGGTTTTGAAGAAACATTGACACTAGCAATTGATTAACAAATCAATAAACTTGATTAGTTATTGATATAAATAAGCCTGGCAGCTCTGTTTTGTTAACCACACTAAGAAAATAAATATAAATTTTGAATTAATTCCAGCTCCAAAATCCATTTATCTGGCAGATTGCCGTGTTGAAATGCCAAATTTTGGTAAATTTCTTCAGTCAAACAGGGTTTTGAAAAAACATTGACACTAGCAATTGATTAACAAATCAATAAACTTGAATAATTATTGATATAAATAAGCCTGGCAGCTCTGTTTTGTTAACCACACTAAGAAAGTAAATATAAATTTTGAATTAATTCTTAAGAATAATGAATATTTCCAGCTCCAAAATGCATTTATCTGGCAGATTGCCGTGTTGAAATGCCAAATTTTGGTAAATTTCTTCAGTCAAACAGGGTTTTGAAGAAACATTGACATTAGCAATTGATTAACAAATCAATAAACTTGATTAATTATTGATATAAATAAGCCTGGCAGCTCTGTTTTGTTAACCACACTAAGAAAATAAATATAAATTTTGAATTAATTCCAGCTCCAAAATCCATTTATCTGGCAGATTGCCGTGTTGAAATGCCAAATTTTGGTAAATTTCTGCAGTCAAACAGGGTTTTGAAGAAACATTGACACTAGCAATTGATAACAAATCAATAAACTTGAATAATTATTGATATAAATAAGCTTGGCAGCTCTGTTTTGTTAACCACACTAAGAAAATAAATATAAATTTTGAATTAATTCCAGCTCCAAAATCCATTTATCTGGCAGATTGCCGTGTTGAAATGCCAAATTTTGGTAAATTTCTTCAGTCAAACAGGGTTTTGAAAAAACATTGAAACTAGCAATTGATTAACAAATCAATAAACTTGAATAATTATTGATATAAATAAGCCTGGCAGCTCTGTTTTGTTAACCACACTAAGAAAGTAAATATAAATTTTGAATTAATTCGTAAGAATAATGAATATTTCCAGCTCCAAAATCCATTTATCTGGCAGATTGCCGTGTTGAAATGTCAAATTTTGGTAAATTTCTTCAGTCAAACATGACTTTGAAGAAACATTGACCTTAGCAATGGATTAACAAATCAAATAACTTGATTAATTATTGATATAAATAAGCCTGGCAGCTCTGTTTTGTTAACCACACTAAGAAAAAAAATATAAATTTTGAATTAATTCCAGCTCCAAAATCCATTTATCTGGCAGATTGCCGTGTTGAAATGCCAAATTTTGGTAAATTTCTTCAGTCAAACAGGGTTTTGAAGAAACATTGACACTAGCAATTGATTAACAAATCAATAAACTTGATTAATTATTGATATAAATAAGCCTGGCAGCTCTGTTTTGTTAACCACACTAAGAAAATAAATATAAATTTTGAATTAATTCCAGCTCCAAAATCCATTTATCTGGCAGATTGCCGTGTTGAAATGCCAAATTTTGGTAAATTTCTTCAGTCAAACAGGGTTTTGAAGAAACATTGATACTAGCAATTGATTAACAAATAAATAAACTTGAATAATTATTGATATAAATAAGCCTGGCAGCTCTGTTTTGTTAACCACACTAAGAAAATAAATATAAATTTTGAATTAATTCCAGCTCCAAAATCCATTTATCTGGCAGATTGCCGTGTTGAAATGCCAAATTTTGGTAAATTTCTTCAGTCAAACAGGGTTTTGAAAAAACATTGACACTAGCAATTGATTAACAAATCAATAAACTTGAATAATTATTGATATAAATAAGCCTGGCAGCTCTGTTTTGTTAATTACACTAAGAAAGTAAATATAAATTTTGAATTAATTCTTAAGAATAATGAATATTTCCAGCTCCAAAATGCATTTATCTGGCAGATTGCCGTGTTGAAATGCCAAATTTTGGTAAATTTCTTCAGTCAAACAGGGTTTTGAAGAAACATTGACATTAGCAATTGATTAACAAATCAATAAACTTGATTAATTATTGATATAAATAAGCCTGGCAGCTCTGTTTTGTTAACCACACTAAGAAAATAAATATAAATTTTGAATTAATTCCAGCTCCAAAATCCATTTATCTGGCAGATTGCCGTGTTGAAATGCCAAATTTTGGTAAATTTCTGCAGTCAAACAGGGTTTTGAAGAAACATTGACACTAGCAATTGATAACAAATCAATAAACTTGAATAATTATTGATATAAATAAGCTTCGCAGCTCTGTTTTGTTAACCACACTAAGAAAATAAATATAAATTTTGAATTAATTCCAGCTCCAAAATCCATTTATCTGGCAGATTGCCGTGTTGAAATGCCAAATTTTGGTAAATTTCTTCAGTCAAACAGGGTTTTGAAAAAACATTGCCACTAGCAATTGATTAACAAATCAATAAACTTGAATAATTATTGATATAAATAAGCCTGGCAGCTCTGTTTTGTTAACCACACTAAGAAAGTAAATATAAATTTTGAATTAATTCGTAAGAATAATGAATATTTCCAGCTCCAAAATCCATTTATCTGGCAGATTGCCGTGTTGAAATGTCAAATTTTGGTAAATTTCTTCAGTCAAACATGACTTTGAAGAAACATTGACCTTAGCAATGGATTAACAAATCAAATAACTTGATTAATTATTGATATAAATAAGCCTGGCAGCTCTGTTTTGTTAACCACACTAAGAAAAAAAATATAAATTTTGAATTAATTCCAGCTCCAAAATTCATTTATCTGGCAGATTGCCGTGTTGAAATGCCAAATTTTGGTAAATTTCTTCAGTCAAACAGGGTTTTGAAGAAACATTGACACTAGCAATTGATTAACAAATCAATAAACTTGATTAATTATTGATATAAATAAGCCTGGCAGCTCTGTTTTGTTAACCACACTAAGAAAATAAATATAAATTTTGAATTAATTCCAGCTCCAAAATCCATTTATCTGGCAGATTGCCGTGTTGAAATGCCAAATTTTGGTAAATTTCTTCAGTCAAACAGGGTTTTGAAGAAACATTGACACTAGCAATTGATTAACAAATAAATAAACTTGAATAATTATTGATATAAATAAGCCTGGCAGCTCTGTTTTGTTAACCACACTAAGAAAATAAATATAAATTTTGAATTAATTCCAGCTCCAAAATCCATTTATCTGGCAGATTGCCGTGTTGAAATGCCAAATTTTGGTAAATTTCTTCAGTCAAACAGGGTTTTGAAAAAACATTGACACTAGCAATTGATTAACAAATCAATAAACTTGAATAATTATTGATATAAATAAGCCTGGCAGCTCTGTTTTGTTAACCAGACTAAGAAAGTAAATATAAATTTTGAATTAATTCTTAAGAATAACGAATATTTCCAGCTCCAAAATCCATTTATCTGGCAGATTGCCGTGTTGAAATGCCAAATTTTGGTAAATTTCTGCAGTCAAACAGGGTTTTGAAGAAACATTGACCCTAGCAATTGATAACAAATCAATAAACTTGAATAATTATTGATATAAATAAGCTTGGCAGCTCTGTTTTGTTAACCACACTAAGAAAATAAATATATATTTTGAATTAATTCCAGCTCCAAAATCCATTTATCTGGCCGTTTGCCGTGTTGAAATGCCAAATTTTGGTAAATTTCTTCAGTCAAACAGGGTTTTGAAAAAACATTGACACTAGCAATTGATTAACAAATCAATAAACTTGAATAATTATTGATATAAATAAGCCTGGCAGCTCTGTTTTGTTAACCACACTAAGAAAGTAAATATAAATTTTGAATTAATTCTTAAGGATAATGAATATTTCCAGCTCCAAAATGCATTTATCTGGCAGATTGCCGTGTTGAAATGCCAAATTTTGGTAAATTTCTTCAGTCAAACATGGTTTTGAAGAAATATTGACACTAGCAATTGATTAACAAATCAATAAACTTGATTAATTATTGATATAAATAAGCCTGGCAGCTCTGTTTTGTTAATCACACTAAGAAAATACATATAAATTTTGAATTAATTCCAGCTCCAAAATCCATTTATCTGGCAGATTGCCGTTTTGAAATGCCCAATTTTGGTAAATTTCTTCAGTCAAACATGGTTTTGAAGAAATATTGACACTAGCAATTGATTAACAAATCAATAAACTTGATTAATTATTGATATAAATAAGCCTGGCAGCTCTGTTTTGTTAACCACACTAAGAAAATAAATATAAATTTTGAATTAATTCCAGCTCCAAAATCCATTTATCTGTCAGATTGCCGTGTTGAAATGCCAAATTTTGGTAAATTTCTTCAGTCAAACAGGGTTTTGAAAAAACATTGACACTAGCAATTGATTAACAAATCAATAAACTTAAATAATTATTGATATAAATAAGCCTGGCAGCTCTGTTTTGTTAATCACACTAAGAAAATAAATATAAATTTTGAATTAATTCTTAAGAATAATGAATATTTCCAGCTCCAAAATCCATTTATCTGGCAGATTGCCGTGTTCAAATGCCAAATTTTGGTAAATTTCTTCAGTCAAACAGGGTTTTGAAAAAACATTGACACTAGCAATTGATTAACAAATCAATAAACTTGAATAATTATTGATATAAATAAGCCTGGCAGCTCTGTTTTGTTAACCACACTAAGAAAGTAAATATAAATTTTGAATTAATTCTTAAGGATAATGAATATTTCCAGCTCCAAAATGCATTTATCTGGCAGATTGCCGTGTTGAAATGCCAAATTTTGGTAAATTTCTTCAGTCAAACATGGTTTTGAAGAAATATTGACACTAGCAATTGATTAACAAATCAATAAACTTGATTAATTATTGATATAAATAAGCCTGGCAGCTCTGTTTTGTTAATCACACTAAGAAAATACATATAAATTTTGAATTAATTCCAGCTCCAAAATCCATTTATCTGGCAGATTGCCGTTTTGAAATGCCCAATTTTGGTAAATTTCTTCAGTCAAACATGGTTTTGAAGAAATATTGACACTAGCAATTGATTAACAAATCAATAAACTTGATTAATTATTGATATAAATAAGCCTGGCAGCTCTGTTTTGTTAACCACACTAAGAAAATAAATATAAATTTTGAATTAATTCCAGCTCCAAAATCCATTTATCTGTCAGATTGCCGTGTTGAAATGCCAAATTTTGGTAAATTTCTTCAGTCAAACAGGGTTTTGAAAAAACATTGACACTAGCAATTGATTAACAAATCAATAAACTTAAATAATTATTGATATAAATAAGCCTGGCAGCTCTGTTTTGTTAATCACACTAAGAAAATAAATATAAATTTTGAATTAATTCTTAAGAATAATGAATATTTCCAGCTCCAAAATCCATTTATCTGGCAGATTGCCGTGTTCAAATGCCAAATTTTGGTAAATTTCTTCAGTCAAACAGGGTTTTGAAGAAACATTGACACTAGCAATTGATTAACAAATCAATAAACTTGATTAATTATTGATATAAATAAGCCTGGCAGCTCTGTTTTGTTAACCACACTAAGAAAATAAATATAAATTTTGAATTAATTCTTAAGAATAATGAATATTTCCAGCTCCAAAATCCATTTATCTGGCAGATTGCCGTGTTCAAATGCCAAATTTTGGTAAATTTCTTCAGTCAAACAGGGTTTTGAAAAAACATTGACACTAGCAATTGATTAACAAATCAATAAACTTGAATAATTATTGATATAAATAAGTCTGGCAGCTCTGTTTTGTTAACCACACTAAGAAAGTAAATATAAATTTTGAATTAATTCGTAAGAATAATGAATATTTCCAGCTCCAAAATCCATTTATCTGGCAGATTGCCGTGTTGAAATGTCAAATTTTGGTAAATTTCTTCAGTCAAACATGACTTTGAAGAAACATTGACCTTAGCAATGGATTAACAAATCAAATAACTTGATTAATTATTGATATAAATAAGCCTGGCAGCTCTGTTTTGTTAACCACACTAAGAAAAAAAATATAAATTTTGAATTAATTCCAGCTCCAAAATCCATTTATCTGGCAGATTGCCGTGTTGAAATGCCAAATTTTGGTAAATTTCTTCAGTCAAACTGGGTTTTGAAGAAACATTGACACTAGCAATTGATTAACAAATAAATAAACTTTAATAATTATTGATATAAATAAGCCTGGCAGCTCTGTTTTGTTAACCACACTAAGAAAATAAATATAAATTTTGAATTAATTCCAGCTCCAAAATCCATTTATCTGGCAGATTGCCGTGTTGAAATGCCAAATTTTGGTAAATTTCTTCAGTCAAACAGGGTTTTGAAAAAACATTGACACTAGCAATTGATTAACAAATCAATAAACTTGAATAATTATTGATATAAATAAGCCTGGCAGCTCTGTTTTGTTAACCAGACTAAGAAAGTAAATATAAATTTTGAATTAATTCTTAAGAATAACGAATATTTCCAGCTCCAAAATGCATTTATCTGGCAGATTGCCGTGTTGAAATGCCAAATTTTGGTAAATTTCTTCAGTCAAACATGGTTTTGAAGAAATATTGACACTAGCAATTGATTAACAAATCAATAAACTTGATTAATTATTGATATAAATAAGCCTGGCAGCTCTGTTTTGTTAATCACACTAAGAAAATACATATAAATTTTGAATTAATTCCAGCTCCAAAATCCATTTATCTGGCAGATTGCCGTTTTGAAATGCCAAATTTTGGTAAATTTCTTCAGTCAAACATGGTTTTGAAGAAATATTGACACTAGCAATTGATTAACAAATCAATAAACTTGATTAATTATTGATATAAATAAGCCTGGCAGCTCTGTTTTGTTAACCACACTAAGAAAATAAATATAAATTTTGAAATAATTCCAGCTCCAAAATCCATTTATCTGGCAGATTGCCGTGTTGAAATGCCAAATTTTGGTAAATTTCTTCAGTCAAACATGGTTTTGAAGAAACATTGACACTAGCAATTGATTAACAAATCAATAAACTTGATTTGTTATTGATATAAATAAGCCTGGCAGCTCTGTTTTGTTAACCACACTAAGAAAATAAATATAAATTTTGAATTAATTCCAGCTCCAAAATCCATTGATCTGGCAGATTGCCGTGTTGAAATGCCAAATTTTGGTAAATTTCTTCAGTCAAACAGGGTTTTGAAAAAACATTGACACTAGCAATTGATTAACAAATCAATAAACTTGAATAATTATTGATATAAATAAGCCTGGCAGCTCTGTTTTGTTAACCACGCTAAGAAAGTAAATATAAATTTTGAATTAATTCTTAAGAATAATGAATATTTCCAGCTCCAAAATGCATTTATCTGGCAGATTGCCGTGTTGAAATGCCAAATTTTGGTAAATTTCTTCAGTCAAACAGGGTTTTGAAGAAACATTGACATTAGCAATTGATTAACAAATCAATAAACTTGATTAATTATTGATATAAATAAGCCTGGCAGCTCTGTTTTGTTAACCACACTAAGAAAATAAATATAAATTTTGAATTAATTCCAGCTCCAAAATCAATTTATGTGGCTGATTGCCGTGTTGAAATGCTAAATTTTGGTAAATTTCTTCAGTCAAACAGGGTTTTGAAGAAACATTGACACTAGCAATTGATTAACAAATCAATAAACTTGAATAATTATTGATATAAATAAGCCTGGCAGCTCTGTTTGGTTAACCACACTAAGAAAATAAATATAAATTTTGAATTAATTCCAGCTCCAAAATCCATTTATCTGGCAGATTGCCGTGTTGAAATGCCAAATTTTGGTAAATTTCTTCAGTCAAACAGGGTTTTGAAAAAACATTGCCACTAGCAATTGATTAACAAATCAATAAACTTGAATAATTATTGATATAAATAAGCCTGGCAGCTCTGTTTTGTTAATCACACTAAGAAAATAAATATAAATTTTGAATTAATTCTTAAGAATAATGAATATTTCCAGCTCCAAAATGCATTTATCTTTCAGATTGCCGTGTTGAAATGCCAAATTTTGGTAAATTTCTTCAGTCAAACATGGTTTTGAAGAAATATTGACACTAGCAATTGATTAACAAATCAATAAACTTGATTAATTATTGATATAAATAAGCCTGGCAGCTCTGTTTTGTTAATCACACTAAGAAAATAAAAATAAATTTTGAATTAATTCCAGCTCCAAAATCCATTTATCTGGCAGATTGCCGTGTTGAAATGCCAAATTTTGGTAAATTTCTTCAGTCAAACAGGGTTTTGAAGAAACATTGACACTAGCAATTGATTAACAAATCAATAAACTTGAATAATTATTGATATAAATAAGCCTGGCAGCTCTGTTTTGTTAACCACACTAAGAAAATAAATATAAATTTTGAATTAATTCCAGCTCCAAAATCCATTTATCTGTCAGATTGCCGTGTTGAAATGCCAAATTTTGGTAAATTTCTTCAGTCAAACAGGGTTTTGAAAAAACATTGACACTAGCAATTAACAAATCAATTAACTTGATTAATTATTGATATAAATAAGCCTGGCAGCTCTGTTTTGTTAACCACACTAAGAAAATAAATATAAATTTTGAATTAATTCCAGCTCCAAAATCCATTTATCTGGCAGAATGCCGTGTTGAAATGCCAAATTTTGGTAAATTTCTTCAGTCAAACAGGGTTTTGAAGAAACATTGACACTAGCAATTGATTAACAAATCAATAAACTTGAATAATTATTGATATAAATAAGCCTGGCAGCTCTGTTTTGTTAACCACACTAAGAAAATAAATATAAATTTTGAATTAATTCCAGCTCCAAAATCCATTTATCTGTCAGATTGCCGTGTTGAAATGCCAAATTTTGGTAAATTTCTTCAGTCAAACAGGGTTTTGAAAAAACATTGACACTAGCAATTGATTAACAAATCAATAAACTTGAATAATTATTGATATAAATAAGCCTGGCAGCTCTGTTTTGTTAATCACACTAAGAAAATAAATATAAATTTTGAATTAATTCTTAAGAATAATGAATATTTCCAGCTCCAAAATCCATTTATCTGGCAGATTGCCGTGTTCAAATGCCAAATTTTGGTAAATTTCTTCAGTCAAACAGGGTTTTGAAGAAACATTGACACTAGCAATTGATTAACAAATCAATAAACTTGATTAATTATTGATATAAATAAGCCTGGCAGCTCTGTTTTGTTAACCACACTAAGAAAATAAATATAAATTTTGAATTAATTCTTAAGAATAATGAATATTTCCAGCTCCAAAATCCATTTATCTGGCAGATTGCCGTGTTCAAATGCCAAATTTTGGTAAATTTCTTCAGTCAAACAGGGTTTTGAAAAAACATTGACACTAGCAATTGATTAACAAATCAATAAACTTGAATAATTATTGATATAAATAAGTCTGGCAGCTCTGTTTTGTTAACCACACTAAGAAAGTAAATATAAATTTTGAATTAATTCGTAAGAATAATGAATATTTCCAGCTCCAAAATCCATTTATCTGGCAGATTGCCGTGTTGAAATGTCAAATTTTGGTAAATTTCTTCAGTCAAACATGACTTTGAAGAAACATTGACCTTAGCAATGGATTAACAAATCAAATAACTTGATTAATTATTGATATAAATAAGCCTGGCAGCTCTGTTTTGTTAACCACACTAAGAAAAAAAATATAAATTTTGAATTAATTCCAGCTCCAAAATCCATTTATCTGGCAGATTGCCGTGTTGAAATGCCAAATTTTGGTAAATTTCTTCAGTCAAACAGGGTTTTGAAGAAACATTGACACTAGCAATTGATTAACAAATAAATAAACTTTAATAATTATTGATATAAATAAGCCTGGCAGCTCTGTTTTGTTAACCACACTAAGAAAATAAATATAAATTTTGAATTAATTCCAGCTCCAAAATCCATTTATCTGGCAGATTGCCGTGTTGAAATGCCAAATTTTGGTAAATTTCTTCAGTCAAACAGGGTTTTGAAAAAACATTGACACTAGCAATTGATTAACAAATCAATAAACTTGAATAATTATTGATATAAATAAGCCTGGCAGCTCTGTTTTGTTAACCAGACTAAGAAAGTAAATATAAATTTTGAATTAATTCTTAAGAATAACGAATATTTCCAGCTCCAAAATCCATTTATCTGGCAGATTGCCGTGTTGAAATGCCAAATTTTGGTAAATTTCTGCAGTCAAACAGGGTTTTGAAGAAACATTGACACTAGCAATTGATAACAAATCAATAAACTTGAATAATTATTGATATAAATAAGCTTGGCAGCTCTGTTTTGTTAACCACACTAAGAAAATAAATATAAATTTTGAATTAATTCCAGCTCCAAAATCCATTTATCTGGCAGTTTGCCGTGTTGAAATGCCAAATTTTGGTAAATTTCTTCAGTCAAACAGGGTTTTGAAAAAACATTGACACTAGCAATTGATTAACAAATCAATAAACTTGAATAATTATTGATATAAATAAGCCTGGCAGCTCTGTTTTGTTAACCACACTAAGAAAGTAAATATAAATTTTGAATTAATTCTTAAGAATAATGAATATTTCCAGCTCCAAAATGCATTTATCTGGCAGATTGCCGTGTTGAAATGCCAAATTTTGGTAAATTTCTTCAGTCAAACATGGTTTTGAAGAAATATTGACACTAGCAATTGATTAACAAATCAATAAACTTGATTAATTATTGATATAAATAAGCCTGGCAGCTCTGTTTTGTTAATCACACTAAGAAAATACATATAAATTTTGAATTAATTCCAGCTCCAAAATCCATTTATCTGGCAGATTGCCGTTTTGAAATGCCAAATTTTGGTAAATTTCTTCAGTCAAACATGGTTTTGAAGAAATATTGACACTAGCAAATGATTAACAAATCAATAAACTTGATTAATTATTGATATAAATAAGCCTGGCAGCTCTGTTTTGTTAATCACACTTAGAAAATACATATAAATTTTGAATTAATTCCAGCTCCAAAATCAATTTATCTGGCAGATTGCCGTTTTGAAATGCCAAATTTTGGTAAATTTCTTCAGTCAAACATGGTTTTGAAGAAATATTGACACTAGCAAATGATTAACAAATCAATAAACTTGATTAATTATTGATATAAATAAGCCTGGCAGCTCTGTTTTGTTAACCACACTAAGAAAATAAATATAAATTTTGAAATAATTCCAGCTCCAAAATCCATTTATCTGGCAGATTGCCGTGTTGAAATGCCAAATTTTGGTAAATTTCTTCAGTCAAACATGGTTTTGAAGAAACATTGACACTAGCAATTGATTAACAAATCAATAAACTTGATTAGTTATTGATATAAATAAGCCTGGCAGCTCTGTTTTGTTAACCACACTAAGAAAATAAATATAAATTTTGAATTAATTCCAGCTCCAAAATCCATTGATCTGGCAGATTGCCGTGTTGAAATGCCAAATTTTGGTAAATTTCTTCAGTCAAACAGGGTTTTGAAAAAACATTGCCACTAGCAATTGATTAACAAATCAATAAACTTGAATAATTATTGATATAAATAAGCCTGGCAGCTCTGTTTTGTTAATCACACTAAGAAAATAAATATAAATTTTGAATTAATTCTTAAGAATAATGAATATTTCTAGCTCCAAAATGCATTTATCTTTCAGATTGCCGTGTTGAAATGCCAAATTTTGGTAAATTTCTTCAGTCAAACATGGTTTTGAAGAAATATTGACACTAGCAATTGATTAACAAATCAATAAACTTGATTAATTATTGATATAAATAAGCCTGGCAGCTCTGTTTTGTTAATCACACTAAGAAAATAAATATAAATTTTGAATTAATTCCAGCTCCAAAATCCATTTATCTGGCAGATTGCCGTGTTGAAATGCCAAATTTTGGTAAATTTCTTCAGTCAAACAGGGTTTTGAAGAAACATTGACACTAGCAATTGATTAACAAATCAATAAACTTGAATAATTATTGATATAAATAAGCCTGGCAGCTCTGTTTTGTTAACCACACTAAGAAAATAAATATAAATTTTGAATTAATTCCAGCTCCAAAATCCATTTATCTGTCAGATTGCCGTGTTGAAATGCCAAATTTTGGTAAATTTCTTCAGTCAAACAGGGTTTTGAAAAAACATTGACACTAGCAATTAACAAATCAATTAACTTGATTAATTATTGATATAAATAAGCCTGGCAGCTCTGTTTTGTTAACCACACTAAGAAAATAAATATAAATTTTGAATTAATTCCAGCTCCAAAATCCATTTATCTGGCAGATTGCCGTGTTGAAATGCCAAATTTTGGTAAATTTCTTCAGTCAAACAGGGTTTTGAAGAAACATTGACACTAGCAATTGATTAACAAATCAATAAACTTGAATAATTATTGATATAAATAAGCCTGGCAGCTCTGTTTTGTTAACCACACTAAGAAAATAAATATAAATTTTGAATTAATTCCAGCTCCAAAATCCATTTATCTGTCAGATTGCCGTGTTGAAATGCCAAATTTTGGTAAATTTCTTCAGTCAAACAGGGTTTTGAAAAAACATTGACACTAGCAATTGATTAACAAATCAATAAACTTGAATAATTATTGATATAAATAAGCCTGGCAGCTCTGTTTTGTTAATCACACTAAGAAAATAAATATAAATTTTGAATTAATTCTTAAGAATAATGAATATTTCCAGCTCCAAAATCCATTTATCTGGCAGATTGCCGTGTTCAAATGCCAAATTTTGGTAAATTTCTTCAGTCAAACAGGGTTTTGAAGAAACATTGACACTAGCAATTGATTAACAAATCAATAAACTTGATTAATTATTGATATAAATAAGCCTGGCAGCTCTGTTTTGTTAACCACACTAAGAAAATAAATATAAATTTTGAATTAATTCTTAAGAATAATGAATATTTCCAGCTCCAAAATCCATTTATCTGGCAGATTGCCGTGTTGAAATGCCAAATTTTGGTAAATTTCTTCAGTCTAACAGGGTTTTGAAGAAACATTGACACTAGCAATTGATTAACAAATCAATAAACTTGATTAATTATTGATATAAATAAGCCTGGCAGCTCCGTTTTGTTAACCACACTAAGAAAATAAATATAAATTTTGAATTAATTCCAGCTCCAAAATCCATTTATCTGGCAGATTGCCGTGTTGAAATGCCAAATTTTGGTAAATTTCTTCAGTCAAACAGGGTTTTGAAAAAACATTGACACTAGCAATTGATTAACAAATCAATAAACTTGAATAATTATTGATATAAATAAGCCTGGCAGCTCTGTTTTGTTAACCACACTAAGAAAGTAAATATAAATTTTGAATTAATTCTTAAGAATAATGAATATTTCCAGCTCCAAAATGCATTTATCTGGCAGATTGCCGTGTTGAAATGCCAAATTTTGGTAAATTTCTTCAGTCAAACATGGTTTTGAAGAAATATTGACAATAGCAATTGATTAACAAATCAATAAACTTGATTAATTATTGATATAAATAAGCATGGCAGCTCTGTTTTGTTAATCACACTAAGAAAATAAATATAAATTTTGAATTAATTCCAGCTCCAAAATCCATTTATCTGGCAGATTGCCGTTTTGAAATGCCAAATTTTGGTAAATTTCTTCAGTCAAACATGGTTTTGAAGAAATATTGACACTAGCAAATGATTAACAAATCAATAAACTTGATTAATTATTGATATAAATAAGCCTGGCAGCTCTGTTTTGTTAACCACACTAAGAAAATAAATATAAATTTTGAAATAATTCCAGCTCCAAAATCCATTTATCTGGCAGATTGCCGTGTTGAAATGCCAAATTTTGGTAAATTTCTTCAGTCAAACATGGTTTTGAAGAAACATTGACACTAGCAATTGATTAACAAATCAATAAACTTGATTAGTTATTGATATAAATAAGCCTGGCAGCTCTGTTTTGTTAACCACACTAAGAAAATAAATATAAATTTTGAATTAATTCCAGCTCCAAAATCCATTGATCTGGCAGATTGCCGTGTTGAAATGCCAAATTTTGGTAAATTTCTTCAGTCAAACAGGGTTTTGAAAAAACATTGCCACTAGCAATTGATTAACAAATCAATAAACTTGAATAATTATTGATATAAATAAGCCTGGCAGCTCTGTTTTGTTAATCACACTAAGAAAATAAATATAAATTTTGAATTAATTCTTAAGAATAATGAATATTTCTAGCTCCAAAATGCATTTATCTTTCAGATTGCCGTGTTGAAATGCCAAATTTTGGTAAATTTCTTCAGTCAAACATGGTTTTGAAGAAATATTGACACTAGCAATTGATTAACAAATCAATAAACTTGATTAATTATTGATATAAATAAGCCTGGCAGCTCTGTTTTGTTAATCACACTAAGAAAATAAATATAAATTTTGAATTAATTCCAGCTCCAAAATCCATTTATCTGGCAGATTGCCGTGTTGAAATGCCAAATTTTGGTAAATTTCTTCAGTCAAACAGGGTTTTGAAGAAACATTGACACTAGCAATTGATTAACAAATCAATAAACTTGAATAATTATTGATATAAATAAGCCTGGCAGCTCTGTTTTGTTAACCACACTAAGAAAATAAATATAAATTTTGAATTAATTCCAGCTCCAAAATCCATTTATCTGTCAGATTGCCGTGTTGAAATGCCAAATTTTGGTAAATTTCTTCAGTCAAACAGGGTTTTGAAAAAACATTGACACTAGCAATTAACAAATCAATTAACTTGATTAATTATTGATATAAATAAGCCTGGCAGCTCTGTTTTGTTAACCACACTAAGAAAATAAATATAAATTTTGAATTAATTCCAGCTCCAAAATCCATTTATCTGGCAGATTGCCGTGTTGAAATGCCAAATTTTGGTAAATTTCTTCAGTCAAACAGGGTTTTGAAGAAACATTGACACTAGCAATTGATTAACAAATCAATAAACTTGAATAATTATTGATATAAATAAGCCTGGCAGCTCTGTTTTGTTAACCACACTAAGAAAATAAATATAAATTTTGAATTAATTCCAGCTCCAAAATCCATTTATCTGTCAGATTGCCGTGTTGAAATGCCAAATTTTGGTAAATTTCTTCAGTCAAACAGGGTTTTGAAAAAACATTGACACTAGCAATTGATTAACAAATCAATAAACTTGAATAATTATTGATATAAATAAGCCTGGCAGCTCTGTTTTGTTAATCACACTAAGAAAATAAATATAAATTTTGAATTAATTCTTAAGAATAATGAATATTTCCAGCTCCAAAATCCATTTATCTGGCAGATTGCCGTGTTCAAATGCCAAATTTTGGTAAATTTCTTCAGTCAAACAGGGTTTTGAAGAAACATTGACACTAGCAATTGATTAACAAATCAATAAACTTGATTAATTATTGATATAAATAAGCCTGGCAGCTCTGTTTTGTTAACCACACTAAGAAAATAAATATAAATTTTGAATTAATTCTTAAGAATAATGAATATTTCCAGCTCCAAAATCCATTTATCTGGCAGATTGCCGTGTTGAAATGCCAAATTTTGGTAAATTTCTTCAGTCTAACAGGGTTTTGAAGAAACATTGACACTAGCAATTGATTAACAAATCAATAAACTTGATTAATTATTGATATAAATAAGCCTGGCAGCTCCGTTTTGTTAACCACACTAAGAAAATAAATATAAATTTTGAATTAATTCCAGCTCCAAAATCCATTTATCTGGCAGATTGCCGTGTTGAAATGCCAAATTTTGGTAAATTTCTTCAGTCAAACAGGGTTTTGAAAAAACATTGACACTAGCAATTGATTAACAAATCAATAAACTTGAATAATTATTGATATAAATAAGCCTGGCAGCTCTGTTTTGTTAACCACACTAAGAAAGTAAATATAAATTTTGAATTAATTCTTAAGAATAATGAATATTTCCAGCTCCAAAATGCATTTATCTGGCAGATTGCCGTGTTGAAATGCCAAATTTTGGTAAATTTCTTCAGTCAAACATGGTTTTGAAGAAATATTGACAATAGCAATTGATTAACAAATCAATAAACTTGATTAATTATTGATATAAATAAGCATGGCAGCTCTGTTTTGTTAATCACACTAAGAAAATAAATATAAATTTTGAATTAATTCCAGCTCCAAAATCCATTTATCTGGCAGATTGCCGTGTTGAAATGCCAAATTTTGGTAAATTTCTTCAGTCAAACAGGGTTTTGAAGAAACATTGACATTAGCAATTGATTAACAAATCAATAAACTTGATTAATTATTGATATCAATAAGCCTGGCAACTCTGTTTTGTTAACCACACTAAGAAAATAAATATAAATTTTGAATTAATTCCAGCTCCAAAATCCATTTATCTGGCAGATTGCCGTGTTGAAATGCCAAATTTTGGTAAATTTCTTCAGTCAAACAGGGTTTTGAAAAAACATTGACACTAGCAATTGATTAACAAATCAATAAACTTGAATAATTATTGATATAAATAAGCCTGGCAGCTCTGTTTTGTTAACCACACTAAGAAAGTAAATATAAATTTTGAATTAATTCTTAAGAATAATGAATATTTCCAGCTCCAAAATGCATTTATCTGGCAGATTGCCGTGTTGAAATGCCAAATTTTGGTAAATTTCTTCAGTCAAACATGGTTTTGAAGAAATATTGACACTAGCAATTGATTAACAAATCAATAAACTTGATTAATTATTGATATAAATAAGCCTGGCAGCTCTGTTTTGTTAATCACACTAAGAAAATAAATATAAATTTTGAATTAATTCCAGCTCCAAAATCCATTTATCTGGCTGATTGCCGTGTTGAAATGCCAAATTTTGGTAAATTTCTTCAGTCAAACATGGTTTTGAAGAAACATTGACACTAGCAATTGATTAACAAATCAATAAACTTGATTAATTATTGATATAAATAAGCCTGGCAGCTCTGTTTTGTTAACCACACTAAGAAAATAAATATAAATTTTGAATTAATTCCAGCTCCAAAATCAATTTATCTGGCTGATTGCCGTGTTGAAATGCCAAATTTTGGTAAATTTCTTCAGTCAAACAGGGTTTTGAAGAAACATTGACACTAGCAATTGATTAACAAATCAATAAACTTGAATAATTATTGCAATAAATGAGCCTGGCAGCTCTGTTTTGTTAACCACACTAAGAAAATAAATATAAATTTTGAATTAATTCCAGCTCCAAAATCCATTTATCTGGCAGATTGCCGTGTTGAAATGCCAAATTTTGGTAAATTTCTTCAGTCAAACAGGGTTTTGAAGAAACATTGACACTAGCAATTGATTAACAAATCAATAAACTTGAATAATTATTGATATAAATAATCCTGGCAGCTCTGTTTTGTTAACCACACTAAGAAAATAAATATAAATTTTGAAATAATTCCAGCTCCAAAATCCATTTATCTGTCAGATTGCCGTGTTGAAATGCCAAATTTTGGTAAATTTCTTCAGTCAAACAGGGTTTTGAAAAAACATTGACACTAGCAATTGATTAACAAATCAATAAACTTGAATAATTATTGATATAAATAAGCCTGGCAGCTCTGTTTTGTTAATCACACTAAGAAAATAAATATAAATTTTGAATTAATTCTTAAGAATAATGAATATTTCCAGCTCCAAAATCCATTTATCTGGCAGATTGCCGTGTTCAAATGCCAAATTTTGGTAAATTTCTTCAGTCAAACAGGGTTTTGAAGAAACATTGACACTAGAAATTGATTAACAAATCAATAAACTTGATTAATTATTGATATAAATAAGCCTGGCAGCTCTGTTTTGTTAACCACACTAAGAAAATAAATATAAATTTTGAATTAATTCCAGCTCCAAAATCCATTTATCTGGCAGATTGCCGTGTTGAAATGCCAAATTTTGGTAAATTTCTTCAGTCAAACAGGGTTTTGAAAAAACATTGACACTAGCAATTGATTAACAAATCAATAAACTTGAATAATTATTGATATAAATAAGCCTGGCAGCTCTGTTTTGTTAATCACACTAAGAAAATAAATATAAATTTTGAATTAATTCTTAAGAATAATGAATATTTCCAGCTCCAAAATCCATTTATCTGGCAGATTGCCGTGTTGAAATGCCAAATTTTGGTAAATTTCTTCAGTCTAACAGGGTTTTGAAGAAACATTGACACTAGCAATTGATTAACAAATCAATAAACTTGATTAAATATTGATATAAATAAGCCTGGCAGCTCCGTTTTGTTAACCAGACTAAGAAAATAAATATAAATTTTGAATTAATTCCAGCTCCAAAATCCATTTATCTGGCAGATTGCCGTGTTGAAATGCCAAATTTTGGTAAATTTCTTCAGTCAAACAGGGTTTTGAAGAAACATTGACACTAGCAATTGATAACAAATCAATAAACTTGAATAATTATTGATATAAATAAGCCTGGCAGCTCTGTTTTGTTAACCACACTAAGAAAATAAATATAAATTTTGAAATAATTCCAGCTCCAAAATTCATTTATCTGGCAGATTGCCGTGTTGAAATGCCAAATTTTGGTAATTTTCTTCAGTCTAACAGGGTTTTGAAGAAACATTGACACTAGCAATTGATTAAAAAATCAATAAACTTGATAAATTATTGATATAAATAAGCCTGGCAGCCCTGTTTTGTTAACCACACTAAGAAAATAAATATAAATTTTGAATTAATTCCAGCTCCAAAATCCATTTATCTGTCAGATTGCCGTGTTGAAATGCCAAATTTTGGTAAATTTCTTCAGTCAAACAGGGTTTTGAAAAAACATTGACACTAGCAATTGATTAACAAAGCAATAAACTTGAATAATTATTGATATAAATAAGCCTGGCAGCTCTGTTTTGTTAATCACACTAAGAAAATAAATATAAATTTTGAATTAATTCTTAAGAATAATGAATATTTCCAACTCCAAAATGCATTTATCTGGCAGATTGCCGTGTTGAAATGCCAAATTTTGGTAAATTTCTTCAGTCAAACATGGTTTTGAAGAAACATTGACACTAGCAATTGATTAACAAATCAATAAACCTTATTAATTATTGATATAAATAAGCCTGGCAGCTCTGTTTTGTTAATCACACTAAGAAAATAAATATAAATTTTGAATTAATTCCAGCTCCAAAATCCATTTATCTGGCAGATTGCCGTGTTGAAATGCCAAATTTTGGTAAATTTCTTCAGTCAAACAGGGTTTTGAAGAAACATTGACATTAGCAATTGATTAACAAATCAATAAACTTGATTAATTATTGATATAAATAAGCCTGGCAGCTCTGTTTTGTTAACCACACTAAGAAAATAAATATAAATTTTGAATTAATTCCAGCTCCAAAATCAATTTATCTGGCTGATAGCCGTGTTGAAATGCCAAATTTTGGTAAATTTCTTCAGTCAAACATGGTTTTGAAGAAACATTGACACTAGCATTTGATTAACAAATCAATAAACTTGAATAATTATTGCAATAAATAAGCCTGGCAGCTCTGTTTTGTTAACCACACTAAGAAAAAAAATATAAATTTTGAATTAATTCCAGCTCCAAAATCCATTTATCTGGCAGATTGCCGTGTTGAAATGCCAAATTTTGGTAAATTTCTTCAGTCAAACAGGGTTTTGAAGAAACATTGACACTAGCAATTGATAACAAATCAATAAACTTGAATAATTATTGATATAAATAAGCCTGGCAGCTCTGTTTTGTTAACCACACTAAGAAAATAAATATAAATTTTGAAATAATTCCAGCTCCAAAATCCATTTATCTGGCAGATTGCCGTGTTGAAATGCCAAATTTTGGTAATTTTCTTCAGTCTAACAGGGTTTTGAAGAAACATTGACACTAGCAATTGATTAACAAATCAATAAACTTGATAAATTATTGATATAAATAAGCCTGGCAGCCCTGTTTTGTTAACCACACTAAGAAAATAAATATAAATTTTGAATTAATTCCAGCTCCAAAATCCATTTATCTGTCAGATTGCCGTGTTGAAATGCCAAATTTTGGTAAATTTCTTCAGTCAAACAGGGTTTTGAAAAAACATTGACACTAGCAATTGATTAACAAATCAATAAACTTAAATAATTATTGATATAAATAAGCCTGGCAGCTCTGTTTTGTTAATCACACTAAGAAAATAAATATAAATTTTGAATTAATTCTTAAGAATAATGAATATTTCCAGCTCCAAAATCCATTTATCTGGCAAATTGCCGTGTTCAAATGCCAAATTTTGGTAAATTTCTTCAGTCAAACAGGGTTTTGAAGAAACATTGACACTAGCAATTGATTAACAAATCAATAAACTTGATTAATTATTGATATAAATAAGCATGGCAGCTCTGTTTTGTTAACCACACTAAGAAAATAAATATAAATTTTGAATTAATTCCAGCTCCAAAATCCATTTATCTGGCAGATTGCCGTGTTGAAATGCCAAATTTTGGTAAATTTCTTCAGTCAAACAGGGTTTTGAAAAAACATTGACACTAGCAATTGATTAACAAATCAATAAACTTGAATAATTATTGATATAAATAAGCCTGGCAGCTCTGTTTTGTTAATCACACTAAGAAAAAAATATAAATTTTGAATTAATTCTTAAGAATAATGAATATTTCCAGCTCCAAAATCCATTTATCTGGCAGATTGCCGTGTTGAAATGCCAAATTTTGGTAAATTTCTTCAGTCTAACAGGGTTTTGAAGAAACATTGACACTAGCAATTGATTAACAAATCAATAAACTTGATTAATTATTGATATAAATAAGCCTGGCAGCTCCGTTTTGTTAACCACACTAAGAAAATAAATATAAATTTTGAATTAATTCCAGCTCCAAAATCCATTTATCTGGCAGATTGCCGTGTTGAAATGCCAAATTTTGGTAAATTTCTTCAGTCAAACAGGGTTTTGAAAAAACATTGACACTAGCAATTGATTAACAAATCAATAAACTTGAATAATAATTGATATAAATAAGCCTGGCAGCTCTGTTTTGTTAATCACACTAAGAAAATAAATATAAATTTTGAATTAATTCTTAAGAATAATGAATATTTCCAGCTCCAAAATCCATTTATCTGGCAGATTGCCGTGTTGAAATGCCAAATTTTGGTAAATTTCTTCAGTCTAACAGGGTTTTGAAGAAACATTGACACTAGCAATTGATTAACAAATCAATAAACTTGATTAATTATAGATATAAATAAGCCTGGCAGCTCCGTTTTGTTAACCACACTAAGAAAATAAATATAAATTTTGAATTAATTCCAGCTCCAAAATCCATTTATCTGGCAGATTGCCGTGTTGAAACGCCAAATTTTGGTAAATTTCTTCAGTCAAACAGGGTTTTGAAAAAACATTGACACTAGCAATTGATTAACAAATCAATAAACTTGAATAATTATTGATATAAATAAGCCTGGCAGCTCTGTTTTGTTAACCACACTAAGAAAGTAAATATAAATTTTGAATTAATTCCAGCTCCAAAATCCATTTATCTGGCAGATTGCCGTGTTGAAATGCCAAATTTTGGTAAATATTTCAGTCAAACAGGGTTTTGAAGAAACATTGACATTAGCAATTGATTAACAAATCAATAAACTTGATTAATTATTGCAATAAATAAGCCTGGCAGCTCTGTTTTGTTAACCACACTTAGAAAATAAATATAAATTTTGAATTAATTCCAGCTCCAAAATCCATTTATCTGGCAGATTGCCGTGTTGAAATGCCAAATTTTGGTAAATTTCTTCAGTCAAACATGGTTTTGAAGAAACATTGACACTAGCAATTGATTAACAAATCAATAAACTTGAATAATTATTGCAATAAATAAGCCTGGCAGCTCTGTTTTGTTAATCACACTAAGAAAATAAATATAAATTTTGAATTAATTCCAGCTCCAAAATCCATTTATCTGGCAGATTGCCGTGTTGAAATGCCAAATTTTGGTAAATTTCTTCAGTCAAACAGGGTTTTGAAAAAAACATTGACACTAGCAATTGATTAACAAATCAATAAACTTGAATAATTATTGATATAAGTAAGCCTGGCAGCTCTGTTTTGTTAACCACACTAAGAAAGTAAATATAAATTTTGAATTAATTCTTAAGAATAATGAATATTTCCAGCTCCAAAAAGCATTTATCTAGCAGATTGCCGTGTTGAAATGCCAAATTTTGGTAAATTTCTTCAGTCAAACATGGTTTTGAAGAAATATTGACACTAACAATTGATTAACAAATCAATAAACTTGATTAATTATTGATATAAATAAGCCTGGCAGCTCTGTTTTGTTAATCACACTAAGAAAATAAATATAAATTTTGAATTAATTCCAGCTCCAAAATCCATTTATCTGGCAGATTGCCGTGTTGAAATGCCAAATTTTGGTAAATATCTTCAGTCAAACAGGGTTTTGAAGAAACATTGACATTAGCAATTGATTAACAAATCAATAAACTTGATTAATTATTGATATAAATAAGCCTAGCAGCTCTGTTTTGTTAACCACACTAAGAAAATAAATATAAATTTTGAATTAATTCCAGCTCCAAAATCAATTTATGTGGCTGATTGCCGTGTTGAAATGCCAAATTTTGGTAAATTTCTTCAGTCAAACAGGGTTTTGAAAAAACATTGACACTAGCAATTGATTAACAAATCAATAAACTTGAATAATTATTGATATAAATAAGCCTGGCAGCTCTGTTTTGTTAACCACACTAAGAAAGTAAATATAAATTTTGAATTAATTCTTAAGAATAATGAATATTTCCAGCTCCAAAATCAATTTATCTTGCAGATTGCCGTGTTGAAATGCCAAATTTTGGTAAATTTCTTCAGTCAAACAGGGTTTTGAAGAAACATTGACACTAGCAATTGATTAACAAATCAATAAACTTGAATAATTATTGCAATAAATAAGCCTGGCAGCTCTGTTTTGTTAACCACACTAAGAAAATAAATATAAATTTTGAATTAATTCCAGCTCCAAAATCCATTTATCTGGCAGATTGCCGTGTTGAAATGCCAAATTTTGGTAAATTTCTTCAGTCAAACAGGGTTTTGAAGAAACATTGACATTAGCAATTGATTAACAAATCAATAAACTTGATTAATTATTGATATAAATAAGCCTGGCAGCTCTGTTTTGTTAACCACACTAAGAAAATAAATATAAATTTTGAATTAATTCCAGCTCCAAAATCAATTTATGTGGCTGATTGCCGTGTTCAAATGCCAAATTTTGGTAAATTTCTTCAGTCAAACAGGGTTTTGAAGAAACATTGACACTAGCAATTGATTAACAAATCAATAAACTTGAATAATTATTGCAATAAATAAGCCTGGCAGCTCTGTTTTGTTAACCACACTAAGAAAATAAATATAAATTTTGAATTAATTCCAGCTCCAAAATCCATTTATCTGGCAGATTGCCGTGTTGAAATGCCAAATTTTGGTAAATTTCTTCAGTCAAACAGGGTTTTGAAGAAACATTGACATTAGCAATTGATTAACAAATCAATAAACTTGATTAATTATTGATATAAATAAGCCTGGCAGCTCTGTTTTGTTAACCACACTAAGAAAATAAATATAAATTTTGAATTAATTCCAGCTCCAAAATCCATTTATCTGGCAGATTGCCGTGTTGAAATGCCAAATTTTGGTAAATTTCTTCAGTCAAACAGGGTTTTGAAAAAACATTGCCACTAGCAATTGATTAACAAATCAATAAACTTGAATAATTATTGATATAAATAAGCCTGGCAGCTCTGTTTTGTTAATCACACTAAGAAAATAAATATAAATTTTGAATTAATTCTTAAGAATAATGAATATTTCCAGCTCCAAAATGCATTTATCTTTCAGATTGCCGTGTTGAAATGCCAAATTTTGGTAAATTTCTTCAGTCAAACATGGTTTTGAAGAAATATTGACACTAGCAATTGATTAACAAATCAATAAACTTGATTAATTATTGATATAAATAAGCCTGGCAGCTCTGTTTTGTTAATCACACTAAGAAAATAAATATAAATTTTGAATTAATTCCAGCTCCAAAATCCATTTATCTGGCAGATTGCCGTGTTGAAATGCCAAATTTTGGTAAATTTCTTCAGTCAAACAGGGTTTTGAAGAAACATTGACACTAGCAATTGATTAACAAATCAATAAACTTGAATAATTATTGATATAAATAAGCCTGGCAGCTCTGTTTTGTTAACCACACTAAGAAAATAAATATAAATTTTGAATTAATTCCAGCTCCAAAATCCATTTATCTGTCAGATTGCCGTGTTGAAATGCCAAATTTTGGTAAATTTCTTCAGTCAAACAGGGTTTTGAAAAAACATTGACACTAGCAATTAACAAATCAATTAACTTGATTAATTATTGATATAAATAAGCCTGGCAGCTCTGTTTTGTTAACCACACTAAGAAAATAAATATAAATTTTGAATTAATTCCAGCTCCAAAATCCATTTATCTGGCAGATTGCCGTGTTCAAATGCCAAATTTTGGTAAATTTCTTCAGTCAAACAGGGTTTTGAAGAAACATTGACACTAGCAATTGATTAACAAATCAATAAACTTGATTAATTATTGATATAAATAAGCCTGGCAGCTCTGTTTTGTTAACCACACTAAGAAAATAAATATAAATTTTGAATTAATTCTTAAGAATAATGAATATTTCCAGCTCCAAAATCCATTTATCTGGCAGATTGCCGTGTTGAAATGCCAAATTTTGGTAAATTTCTTCAGTCTAACAGGGTTTTGAAGAAACATTGACACTAGCAATTGATTAACAAATCAATAAACTTGATTAATTATTGATATAAATAAGCCTGGCAGCTCCGTTTTGTTAACCACACTAAGAAAATAAATATAAATTTTGAATTAATTCCAGCTCCAAAATCCATTTATCTGGCAGATTGCCGTGTTGAAATGCCAAATTTTGGTAAATTTCTTCAGTCAAACAGGGTTTTGAAAAAACATTGACACTAGCAATTGATTAACAAATCAATAAACTTGACTAATTATTGATATAAATAAGCCTGGCAGCTCTGTTTTGTTAACCACACTAAGAAAGTAAATATAAATTTTGAATTAATTCTTAAGAATAATGAATATTTCCAGCTCCAAAATGCATTTATCTGGCAGATTGCCGTGTTGAAATGCCAAATTTTGGTAAATTTCTTCAGTCAAACATGGTTTTGAAGAAATATTGACAATAGCAATTGATTAACAAATCAATAAACTTGATTAATTATTGATATAAATAAGCATGGCAGCTCTGTTTTGTTAATCACACTAAGAAAATAAATATAAATTTTGAATTAATTCCAGCTCCAAAATCCATTTATCTGGCAGATTGCCGTGTTGAAATGCCAAATTTTGGTAAATTTCTTCAGTCAAACAGGGTTTTGAAGAAACATTGACATTAGCAATTGATTAACAAATCAATAAACTTGAATAATTATTGATATAAATAATCCTGGCAGCTCTGTTTTGTTAACCACACTAAGAAAATAAATATAAATTTTGAAATAATTCCAGCTCCAAAATCCATTTATCTGTCAGATTGCCGTGTTGAAATGCCAAATTTTGGTAAATTTCTTCAGTCAAACAGGGTTTTGAAAAAACATTGACACTAGCAATTGATTAACAAATCAATAAACTTGAATAATTATTGATATAAATAAGCCTGGCAGCTCTGTTTTGTTAATCACACTAAGAAAATAAATATAAATTTTGAATTAATTCTTAAGAATAATGAATATTTCCAGCTCCAAAATCCATTTATCTGGCAGATTGCCGTGTTCAAATGCCAAATTTTGGTAAATTTCTTCAGTCAAACAGGGTTTTGAAGAAACATTGACACTAGAAATTGATTAACAAATCAATAAACTTGATTAATTATTGATATAAATAAGCCTGGCAGCTCTGTTTTGTTAACCACACTAAGAAAATAAATATAAATTTTGAATTAATTCCAGCTCCAAAATCCATTTATCTGGCAGATTGCCGTGTTGAAATGCCAAATTTTGGTAAATTTCTTCAGTCAAACAGGGTTTTGAAAAAACATTGACACTAGCAATTGATTAACAAATCAATAAACTTGAATAATTATTGATATAAATAAACCTGGCAGCTCTGTTTTGTTAATCACACTAAGAAAATAAATATAAATTTTGAATTAATTCTTAAGAATAATGAATATTTCCAGCTCCAAAATCCATTTATCTGGCAGATTGCCGTGTTGAAATGCCAAATTTTGGTAAATTTCTTCAGTCTAACAGGGTTTTGAAGAAACATTGACACTAGCAATTGATTAACAAATCAATAAACTTGATTAAATATTGATATAAATAAGCCTGGCAGCTCCGTTTTGTTAACCAGACTAAGAAAATAAATATAAATTTTGAATTAATTCCAGCTCCAAAATCCATTTATCTGGCAGATTGCCGTGTTGAAATGCCAAATTTTGGTAAATTTCTTCAGTCAAACAGGGTTTTGAAAAAACATTGACACTAGCAATTGATTAACAAATCAATAAACTTGAATAATTATTGATATAAATAAGCCTGGCAGCTCTGTTTTGTTAACCACACTAAGAAAATAAATATAAATTTTGAATTAATTCTTAAGAATAATGAATATTTCCAGCTCCAAAATCCATTTATCTGGCAGATTGCCGTGTTGAAATGCCAAATTTTGGTAAATTTCTTCAGTCTAACAGGGTTTTGAAGAAACATTGACACTAGCAATTGATTAACAAATCAATAAACTTGATTAATTATTGATATAAATAAGCCTGGCAGCTCCGTTTTGTTAACCACACTAAGAAAATAAATATAAATTTTGAATTAATTCCAGCTCCAAAATCCATTTATCTGGCAGATTGCCGTGTTGAAATGCCAAATTTTGGTAAATTTCTTCAGTCAAACAGGGTTTTGAAAAAACATTGACACTAGCAATTGATTAACAAATCAATAAACTTGACTAATTATTGATATAAATAAGCCTGGCAGCTCTGTTTTGTTAACCACACTAAGAAAGTAAATATAAATTTTGAATTAATTCTTAAGAATAATGAATATTTCCAGCTCCAAAATGCATTTATCTGGCAGATTGCCGTGTTGAAATGCCAAATTTTGGTAAATTTCTTCAGTCAAACATGGTTTTGAAGAAATATTGACAATAGCAATTGATTAACAAATCAATAAACTTGATTAATTATTGATATAAATAAGCATGGCAGCTCTGTTTTGTTAATCACACTAAGAAAATAAATATAAATTTTGAATTAATTCCAGCTCCAAAATCCATTTATCTGGCAGATTGCCGTGTTGAAATGCCAAATTTTGGTAAATTTCTTCAGTCAAACAGGGTTTTGAAGAAACATTGACATTAGCAATTGATTAACAAATCAATAAACTTGAATAATTATTGATATAAATAATCCTGGCAGCTCTGTTTTGTTAACCACACTAAGAAAATAAATATAAATTTTGAAATAATTCCAGCTCCAAAATCCATTTATCTGTCAGATTGCCGTGTTGAAATGCCAAATTTTGGTAAATTTCTTCAGTCAAACAGGGTTTTGAAAAAACATTGACACTAGCAATTGATTAACAAATCAATAAACTTGAATAATTATTGATATAAATAAGCCTGGCAGCTCTGTTTTGTTAATCACACTAAGAAAATAAATATAAATTTTGAATTAATTCTTAAGAATAATGAATATTTCCAGCTCCAAAAACCATTTATCTGGCAGATTGCCGTGTTCAAATGCCAAATTTTGGTAAATTTCTTCAGTCAAACAGGGTTTTGAAGAAACATTGACACTAGAAATTGATTAACAAATCAATAAACTTGATTAATTATTGATATAAATAAGCCTGGCAGCTCTGTTTTGTTAACCACACTAAGAAAATAAATATAAATTTTGAATTAATTCCAGCTCCAAAATCCATTTATCTGGCAGATTGCCGTGTTGAAATGCCAAATTTTGGTAAATTTCTTCAGTCAAACAGGGTTTTGAAAAAACATTGACACTAGCAATTGATTAACAAATCAATAAACTTGAATAATTATTGATATAAATAAGCCTGGCAGCTCTGTTTTGTTAATCACACTAAGAAAATAAATATAAATTTTGAATTAATTCTTAAGAATAATGAATATTTCCAGCTCCAAAATCCATTTATCTGGCAGATTGCCGTGTTGAAATGCCAAATTTTGGTAAATTTCTTCAGTCTAACAGGGTTTTGAAGAAACATTGACACTAGCAATTGATTAACAAATCAATAAACTTGATTAAATATTGATATAAATAAGCCTGGCAGCTCCGTTTTGTTAACCAGACTAAGAAAATAAATATAAATTTTGAATTAATTCCAGCTCCAAAATCCATTTATCTGGCAGATTGCCGTGTTGAAATGCCAAATTTTGGTAAATTTCTTCAGTCAGTCAAACAGGGTTTTGAAAAAACATTGACACTAGCAATTGATTAACAAATCAATAAACTTGAATAATTATTGATATAAATAAGCCTGGCAGCTCTGTTTTGTTAATCACACTAAGAAAATAAATATAAATTTTGAATTAATTCTTAAGAATAATGAATATTTCCAACTCCAAAATGCATTTATCTGGCAGATTGCCGTGTTGAAATGCCAAATTTTGGTAAATTTCTTCAGTCAAACATGGTTTTGAAGAAACATTGACACTAGCAATTGATTAACAAATCAATAAACCTTATTAATTATTGATATAAATAAGCCTGGCAGCTCTGTTTTGTTAATCACACTAAGAAAATAAATATAAATTTTGAATTAATTCCAGCTCCAAAATCCATTTATCTGGCAGATTGCCGTGTTGAAATGCCAAATTTTGGTAAATTTCTTCAGTCAAACAGGGTTTTGAAGAAACATTGACATTAGCAATTGATTAACAAATCAATAAACTTGATTAATTATTGATATAAATAAGCCTGGCAGCTCTGTTTTGTTAACCACACTAAGAAAATAAATATAAATTTTGAATTAATTCCAGCTCCAAAATCAATTTATCTGGCTGATAGCCGTGTTGAAATGCCAAATTTTGGTAAATTTCTTCAGTCAAACATGGTTTTGAAGAAACATTGACACTAGCATTTGATTAACAAATCAATAAACTTGAATAATTATTGCAATAAATAAGCCTGGCAGCTCTGTTTTGTTAACCACACTAAGAAAAAAAATATAAATTTTGAATTAATTCCAGCTCCAAAATCCATTTATCTGGCAGATTGCCGTGTTGAAATGCCAAATTTTGGTAAATTTCTTCAGTCAAACAGGGTTTTGAAGAAACATTGACACTAGCAATTGATAACAAATCAATAAACTTGAATAATTATTGCAATAAATAAGCCTGGCAGCTCTGTTTTGTTAACCACACTAAGAAAATAAATATAAATTTTGAATTAATTCCAGCTCCAAAATCCATTTATCTGTCAGATTGCCGTGTTGAAATGCCAAATTTTGGTAAATTTCTTCAGTCAAACAGGGTTTTGAAAAAACATTGACACTAGCAATTGATTAACAAATCAATAAACTTGAATAATTATTGATATAAATAAGCCTGGCAGCTCTGTTTTGTTAATCACACTAAGAAAATAAATATAAATTTTGAATTAATTCTTAAGAATAATGAATATTTCCAACTCCAAAATGCATTTATCTGGCAGATTGCCGTGTTGAAATGCCAAATTTTGGTAAATTTCTTCAGTCAAACATGGTTTTGAAGAAACATTGACACTAGCAATTGATTAACAAATCAATAAACCTTATTAATTATTGATATAAATAAGCCTGGCAGCTCTGTTTTGTTAATCACACTAAGAAAATAAATATAAATTTTGAATTAATTCCAGCTCCAAAATCCATTTATCTGGCAGATTGCCGTGTTGAAATGCCAAATTTTGGTAAATTTCTTCAGTCAAACAGGGTTTTGAAGAAACATTGACATTAGCAATTGATTAACAAATCAATAAACTTGATTAATTATTGATATAAATAAGCCTGGCAGCTCTGTTTTGTTAACCACACTAAGAAAATAAATATAAATTTTGAATTAATTCCAGCTCCAAAATCAATTTATCTGGCTGATAGCCGTGTTGAAATGCCAAATTTTGGTAAATTTCTTCAGTCAAACATGGTTTTGAAGAAACATTGACACTAGCATTTGATTAACAAATCAATAAACTTGAATAATTATTGCAATAAATAAGCCTGGCAGCTCTGTTTTGTTAACCACACTAAGAAAAAAAATATAAATTTTGAATTAATACCAGCTCCAAAATCCATTTATCTGGCAGATTGCCGTGTTGAAATGCCAAATTTTGGTAAATTTCTTCAGTCAAACAGGGTTTTGAAGAAACATTGACACTAGCAATTGATAACAAATCAATAAACTTGAATAATTATTGATATAAATAAGCCTGGCAGCTCTGTTTTGTTAACCACACTAAGAAAATAAATATAAATTTTGAAATAATTCCAGCTCCAAAATCCATTTATCTGGCAGATTGCCGTGTTGAAATGCCAAATTTTGGTAATTTTCTTCAGTCTAACAGGGTTTTGAAGAAACATTGACACTAGCAATTGATTAACAAATCAATAAACTTGATAAATTATTGATATAAATAAGCCTGGCAGCCCTGTTTTGTTAACCACACTAAGAAAATAAATATAAATTTTGAATTAATTCCAGCTCCAAAATCCATTTATCTGTCAGATTGCCGTGTTGAAATGCCAAATTTTGGTAAATTTCTTCAGTCAAACAGGGTTTTGAAAAAACATTGACACTAGCAATTGATTAACAAATCAATAAACTTGAATAATTATTGATATAAATAAGCCTGGCAGCTCTGTTTTGTTAATCACACTAAGAAAATAAATATAAATTTTGAATTAATTCTTAAGAATAATGAATATTTCCAGCTCCAAAATCCATTTATCTGGCAAATTGCCGTGTTCAAATGCCAAATTTTGGTAAATTTCTTCAGTCAAACAGGGTTTTGAAGAAACATTGACACTAGCAATTGATTAACAAATCAATAAACTTGATTAATTATTGATATAAATAAGCATGGCAGCTCTGTTTTGTTAACCACACTAAGAAAATAAATATAAATTTTGAATTAATTCCAGCTCCAAAATCCATTTATCTGGCAGATTGCCGTGTTGAAATGCCAAATTTTGGTAAATTTCTTCAGTCAAACAGGGTTTTGAAAAAACATTGACACTAGCAATTGATTAACAAATCAATAAACTTGAATAATTATTGATATAAATAAGCCTGGCAGCTCTGTTTTGTTAATCACACTAAGAAAATAAATATAAATTTTGAATTAATTCTTAAGAATAATGAATATTTCCAGCTCCAAAATCCATTTATCTGGCAGATTGCCGTGTTGAAATGCCAACTTTTGGTAAATTTCTTCAGTCTAACAGGGTTTTGAAGAAACATTGACACTAGCAATTGATTAACAAATCAATAAACTTGATTAATTATTGATATAAATAAGCCTGGCAGCTCCGTTTTGTTAACCACACTAAGAAAATAAATATAAATTTTGAATTAATTCCAGCTCCAAAATCCATTTATCTGGCAGATTGCCGTGTTGAAATGCCAAATTTTGGTAAATTTCTTCAGTCAAACAGGGTTTTGAAAAAACATTGACACTAGCAATTGATTAACAAATCAATAAACTTGAATAATAATTGATATAAATAAGCCTGGCAGCTCTGTTTTGTTAATCACACTAAGAAAATAAATATAAATTTAGAATTAATTCTTAAGAATAATGAATATTTCCAGCTCCAAAATCCATTTATCTGGCAGATTGCCGTGTTGAAATGCCAAATTTTGGTAAATTTCTTCAGTCTAACAGGGTTTTGAAGAAACATTGACACTAGCAATTGATTAACAAATCAATAAACTTGATTAATTATAGATATAAATAAGCCTGGCAGCTCCGTTTTGTTAACCACACTAAGAAAATAAATATAAATTTTGAATTAATTCCAGCTCCAAAATCCATTTATCTGGCAGATTGCCGTGTTGAAACGCCAAATTTTGGTAAATTTCTTCAGTCAAACAGGGTTTTGAAAAAACATTGACACTAGCAATTGATTAACAAATCAATAAACTTGAATAATTATTGATATAAATAAGCCTGGCAGCTCTGTTTTGTTAACCACACTAAGAAAGTAAATATAAATTTTGAATTAATTCCAGCTCCAAAATCCATTTATCTGGCAGATTGCCGTGTTGAAATGCCAAATTTTGGTAAATTTCTTCAGTCAAACATGGTTTTGAAGAAACATTGACACTAGCAATTGATTAACAAATCAATAAACTTGAATAATTATTGCAATAAATAAGCCTGGCAGCTCTGTTTTGTTAATCACACTAAGAAAATAAATATAAATTTTGAATTAATTCTTAAGAATAATGAATATTTCCAGCTCCAAAATCCATTTATCTGGCAGATTGCCGTGTTGAAATGCCAAATTTTGGTAAATTTCTTCAGTCTAACAGGGTTTTGAAGAAACATTGACACTAGCAATTGATTAACAAATCAATAAACTTGATTAATTATTGATATATATAAGCCTGGCAGCTCCGTTTTGTTAACCACACTAAGAAAATAAATATAAATTTTGAATTAATTCCAGCTCCAAAATCCATTTATCTGGCAGATTGCCGTGTTGAAATGCCAAATTTTGGTAAATTTCTTCAGTCAAACAGGGTTTTGAAAAAAACATTGACACTAGCAATTGATTAACAAATCAATAAACTTGAATAATTATTGATATAAGTAAGCCTGGCAGCTCTGTTTTGTTAACCACACTAAGAAAGTAAATATAAATTTTGAATTAATTCTTAAGAATAATGAATATTTCCAGCTCCAAAAAGCATTTATCTAGCAGATTGCCGTGTTGAAATGCCAAATTTTGGTAAATTTCTTCAGTCAAACATGGTTTTGAAGAAATATTGACACTAACAATTGATTAACAAATCAATAAACTTGATTAATTATTGATATAAATAAGCCTGGCAGCTCTGTTTTGTTAATCACACTAAGAAAATAAATATAAATTTTGAATTAATTCCAGCTCCAAAATCCATTTATCTGGCAGATTGCCGTGTTGAAATGCCAAATTTTGGTAAATATTTCAGTCAAACAGGGTTTTGAAGAAACATTGACATTAGCAATTGATTAACAAATCAATAAACTTGATTAATTATTGCAATAAATAAGCCTGGCAGCTCTGTTTTGTTAACCACACTTAGAAAATAAATATAAATTTTGAATTAATTCCAGCTCCAAAATCCATTTATCTGGCAGATTGCCGTGTTGAAATGCCAAATTTTGGTAAATTTCTTCAGTCAAACATGGTTTTGAAGAAACATTGACACTAGCAATTGATTAACAAATCAATAAACTTGAATAATTATTGCAATAAATAAGCCTGGCAGCTCTGTTTTGTTAATCACACTAAGAAAATAAATATAAATTTTGAATTAATTCTTAAGAATAATGAATATTTCCAGCTCCAAAATCCATTTATCTGGCAGATTGCCGTGTTGAAATGCCAAATTTTGGTAAATTTCTTCAGTCTAACAGGGTTTTGAAGAAACATTGACACTAGCAATTGATTAACAAATCAATAAACTTGATTAATTATTGATATAAATAAGCCTGGCAGCTCCGTTTTGTTAACCACACTAAGAAAATAAATATAAATTTTGAATTAATTCCAGCTCCAAAATCCATTTATCTGGCAGATTGCCGTGTTGAAATGCCAAATTTTGGTAAATTTCTTCAGTCAAACAGGGTTTTGAAAAAAACATTGACACTAGCAATTGATTAACAAATCAATAAACTTGAATAATTATTGATATAAGTAAGCCTGGCAGCTCTGTTTTGTTAACCACACTAAGAAAGTAAATATAAATTTTGAATTAATTCTTAAGAATAATGAATATTTCCAGCTCCAAAAAGCATTTATCTAGCAGATTGCCGTGTTGAAATGCCAAATTTTGGTAAATTTCTTCAGTCAAACATGGTTTTGAAGAAATATTGACACTAACAATTGATTAACAAATCAATAAACTTGATTAATTATTGATATAAATAAGCCTGGCAGCTCTGTTTTGTTAATCACAGTAAGAAAATAAATATAAATTTTGAATTAATTCCAGCTCCAAAATCCATTTATCTGGCAGATTGCCGTGTTGAAATGCCAAATTTTGGTAAATTTCTTCAGTCAAACAGGGTTTTGAAGAAACATTGACACTAGCAATTGATAACAAATCAATAAACTTGAATAATTATTGATATAAATAAGCCTGGCAGCTCTGTTTTGTTAACCACACTAAGAAAATAAATATAAATTTTGAATTAATTCCAGCTCCAAAATCCATTTATCTGTCAGATTGCCGTGTTGAAATGCCAAATTTTGGTAAATTTCTTCAGTCAAACATGGTTTTGAAGAAACATTGACACTAGCAATTGATTAACAAATCAATAAACTTGAATAATTATAGCAATAAATAAGCCTGGCAGCTCTGTTTTGTTAATCACACTAAGAAAATAAATATAAATTTTGAATTAATTCTTAAGAATAATGAATATTTCCAGCTCCAAAATCCATTTATCTGGCAGATTGCCGTGTTGAAATGCCAAATTTTGGTAAATTTCTTCAGTCTAACAGGGTTTTGAAGAAACATTGACACTAGCAATTGATTAACAAATCAATAAACTTGATTAATTATTGATATAAATAAGCCTGGCAGCTCCGTTTTGTTAACCACACTAAGAAAATAAATATAAATTTTGAATTAATTCCAGCTCCAAAATCCATTTATCTGGCAGATTGCCGTGTTGAAATGCCAAATTTTGGTAAATTTCTTCAGTCAAACAGGGTTTTGAAAAAAACATTGACACTAGCAATTGATTAACAAATCAATAAACTTGAATAATTATTGATATAAGTAAGCCTGGCAGCTCTGTTTTGTTAACCACACTAAGAAAGTAAATATAAATTTTGAATTAATTCTTAAGAATAATGAATATTTCCAGCTCCAAAAAGCATTTATCTAGCAGATTGCCGTGTTGAAATGCCAAATTTTGGTAAATTTCTTCAGTCAAACATGGTTTTGAAGAAATATTGACACTAACAATTGATTAACAAATCAATAAACTTGATTAATTATTGATATAAATAAGCCTGGCAGCTCTGTTTTGTTAATCACACTAAGAAAATAAATATAAATTTTGAATTAATTCCAGCTCCAAAATCCATTTATCTGGCAGATTGCCGTGTTGAAATGCCAAATTTTGGTAAATTTCTTCAGTCAAACAGGGTTTTGAAGAAACATTGACACTAGCAATTGATAACAAATCAATAAACTTGAATAATTATTGATATAAATAAGCCTGGCAGCTCTGTTTTGTTAACCACACTAAGAAAATAAATATAAATTTTGAAATAATTCCAGCTCCAAAATCCATTTATCTGGCAGATTGCCGTGTTGAAATGCCAAATTTTGGTAATTTTCTTCAGTCTAACAGGGTTTTGAAGAAACATTGACACTAGCAATTGATTAACAAATCAATAAACTTGATAAATTATTGATATAAATAAGCCTGGCAGCCCTGTTTTGTTAACCACACTAAGAAAATAAATATAAATTTTGAATTAATTCCAGCTCCAAAATCCATTTATCTGTCAGATTGCCGTGTTGAAATGCCAAATTTTGGTAAATTTCTTCAGTCAAACAGGGTTTTGAAAAAACATTGACACTAGCAATTGATTAACAAATCAATAAACTTGAATAATTATTGATATAAATAAGCCTGGCAGCTCTGTTTTGTTAATCACACTAAGAAAATAAATATAAATTTTGAATTAATTCTTAAGAATAATGAATATTTCCAGCTCCAAAATCCATTTATCTGGCAAATTGCCGTGTTCAAATGCCAAATTTTGGTAAATTTCTTCAGTCAAACAGGGTTTTGAAGAAACATTGACACTAGCAATTGATTAACAAATCAATAAACTTGATTAATTATTGATATAAATAAGCATGGCAGCTCTGTTTTGTTAACCACACTAAGAAAATAAATATAAATTTTGAATTAATTCCAGCTCCAAAATCCATTTATCTGGCAGATTGCCGTGTTGAAATGCCAAATTTTGGTAAATTTCTTCAGTCAAACAGGGTTTTGAAAAAACATTGACACTAGCAATTGATTAACAAATCAATAAACTTGAATAATTATTGATATAAATAAGCCTGGCAGCTCTGTTTTGTTAATCACACTAAGAAAATAAATATAAATTTTGAATTAATTCTTAAGAATAATGAATATTTCCAGCTCCAAAATCCATTTATCTGGCAGATTGCCGTGTTGAAATGCCAAATTTTGGTAAATTTCTTCAGTCTAACAGGGTTTTGAAGAAACATTGACACTAGCAATTGATTAACAAATCAATAAACTTGATTAATTATTGATATAAATAAGCCTGGCAGCTCCGTTTTGTTAACCACACTAAGAAAATAAATATAAATTTTGAATTAATTCCAGCTCCAAAATCCATTTATCTGGCAGATTGCCGTGTTGAAATGCCAAATTTTGGTAAATTTCTTCAGTCAAACAGGGTTTTGAAAAAACATTGACACTAGCAATTGATTAACAAATCAATAAACTTGAATAATAATTGATATAAATAAGCCTGGCAGCTCTGTTTTGTTAATCACACTAAGAAAATAAATATAAATTTTGAATTAATTCTTAAGAATAATGAATATTTCCAGCTCCAAAATCCATTTATCTGGCAGATTGCCGTGTTGAAATGCCAAATTTTGGTAAATTTCTTCAGTCTAACAGGGTTTTGAAGAAACATTGACACTAGCAATTGATTAACAAATCAATAAACTTGATTAATTATAGATATAAATAAGCCTGGCAGCTCCGTTTTGTTAACCACACTAAGAAAATAAATATAAATTTTGAATTAATTCCAGCTCCAAAATCCATTTATCTGGCAGATTGCCGTGTTGAAACGCCAAATTTTGGTAAATTTCTTCAGTCAAACAGGGTTTTGAAAAAACATTGACACTAGCAATTGATTAACAAATCAATAAACTTGAATAATTATTGATATAAATAAGCCTGGCAGCTCTGTTTTGTTAACCACACTAAGAAAGTAAATATAAATTTTGAATTAATTCCAGCTCCAAAATCCATTTATCTGGCAGATTGCCGTGTTGAAATGCCAAATTTTGGTAAATATTTCAGTCAAACAGGGTTTTGAAGAAACATTGACATTAGCAATTGATTAACAAATCAATAAACTTGATTAATTATTGCAATAAATAAGCCTGGCAGCTCTGTTTTGTTAACCACACTTAGAAAATAAATATAAATTTTGAATTAATTCCAGCTCCAAAATCCATTTATCTGGCAGATTGCCGTGTTGAAATGCCAAATTTTGGTAAATTTCTTCAGTCAAACATGGTTTTGAAGAAACATTGACACTAGCAATTGATTAACAAATCAATAAACTTGAATAATTATTGCAATAAATAAGCCTGGCAGCTCTGTTTTGTTAATCACACTAAGAAAATAAATATAAATTTTGAATTAATTCTTAAGAATAATGAATATTTCCAGCTCCAAAATCCATTTATCTGGCAGATTGCCGTGTTGAAATGCCAAATTTTGGTAAATTTCTTCAGTCTAACAGGGTTTTGAAGAAACATTGACACTAGCAATTGATTAACAAATCAATAAACTTGATTAATTATTGATATAAATAAGCCTGGCAGCTCCGTTTTGTTAACCACACTAAGAAAATAAATATAAATTTTGAATTAATTCCAGCTCCAAAATCCATTTATCTGGCAGATTGCCGTGTTGAAATGCCAAATTTTGGTAAATTTCTTCAGTCAAACAGGGTTTTGAAAAAAACATTGACACTAGCAATTGATTAACAAATCAATAAACTTGAATAATTATTGATATAAGTAAGCCTGGCAGCTCTGTTTTGTTAACCACACTAAGAAAGTAAATATAAATTTTGAATTAATTCTTAAGAATAATGAATATTTCCAGCTCCAAAAAGCATTTATCTAGCAGATTGCCGTGTTGAAATGCCAAATTTTGGTAAATTTCTTCAGTCAAACATGGTTTTGAAGAAATATTGACACTAACAATTGATTAACAAATCAATAAACTTGATTAATTATTGATATAAATAAGCCTGGCAGCTCTGTTTTGTTAATCACACTAAGAAAATAATTATAAATTTTGAATTAATTCCAGCTCCAAAATCCATTTATCTGGCAGATTGCCGTGTTGAAATGCCAAATTTTGGTAAATATTTCAGTCAAACAGGGTTTTGAAGAAACATTGACATTAGCAATTGATTAACAAATCAATAAACTTGATTAATTATTGCAATAAATAAGCCTGGCAGCTCTGTTTTGTTAACCACACTTAGAAAATAAATATAAATTTTGAATTAATTCCAGCTCCAAAATCCATTTATCTGGCAGATTGCCGTGTTGAAATGCCAAATTTTGGTAAATTTCTTCAGTCAAACATGGTTTTGAAGAAACATTGACACTAGCAATTGATTAACAAATCAATAAACTTGAATAATTATTGCAATAAATAAGCCTGGCAGCTCTGTTTTGTTAATCACACTAAGAAAATAAATATAAATTTTGAATTAATTCTTAAGAATAATGAATATTTCCAGCTCCAAAATCCATTTATCTGGCAGATTGCCGTGTTGAAATGCCAAATTTTGGTAAATTTCTTCAGTCTAACAGGGTTTTGAAGAAACATTGACACTAGCAATTGATTAACAAATCAATAAACTTGATTAATTATTGATATAAATAAGCCTGGCAGCTCCGTTTTGTTAACCACACTAAGAAAATAAATATAAATTTTGAATTAATTCCAGCTCCAAAATCCATTTATCTGGCAGATTGCCGTGTTGAAATGCCAAATTTTGGTAAATTTCTTCAGTCAAACAGGGTTTTGAAAAAAACATTGACACTAGCAATTGATTAACAAATCAATAAACTTGAATAATTATTGATATAAGTAAGCCTGGCAGCTCTGTTTTGTTAACCACACTAAGAAAGTAAATATAAATTTTGAATTAATTCTTAAGAATAATGAATATTTCCAGCTCCAAAAAGCATTTATCTAGCAGATTTTCGTGTTGAAATGCCAAATTTTGGTAAATTTCTTCAGTCAAACATGGTTTTGAAGAAATATTGACACTAACAATTGATTAACAAATCAATAAACTTGATTAATTATTGATATAAATAAGCCTGGCAGCTCTGTTTTGTTAATCACACTAAGAAAATAAATATAAATTTTGAATTAATTCCAGCTCCAAAATCCATTTATCTGGCAGATTGCCGTGTTGAAATGCCAAATTTTGGTAAATATCTTCAGTCAAACAGGGTTTTGAAGAAACATTGACATTAGCAATTGATTAACAAATCAATAAACTTGATTAATTATTGATATAAATAAGCCTAGCAGCTCTGTTTTGTTAACCACACTAAGAAAATAAATATAAATTTTGAATTAATTCCAGCTCCAAAATCAATTTATGTGGCTGATTGCCGTGTTGAAATGCCAAATTTTGGTAAATTTCTTCAGTCAAACAGGGTTTTGAAAAAACATTGACACTAGCAATTGATTAACAAATCAATAAACTTGAATAATTATTGATATAAATAAGCCTGGCAGCTCTGTTTTGTTAACCACACTAAGAAAGTAAATATAAATTTTGAATTAATTCTTAAGAATAATGAATATTTCCAGCTCCAAAATCCATTTATCTGGCAGATTGCCGTGTTGAAATGCCAAATTTTGGTAAATTTCTTCAGTCAAACATGGTTTTGAAGAAACATTGACACTAGCAATTGATTAACAAATCAATAAACTTGATTAATTATTGATATAAATAAGCCTGGCAGCTCTGTTTTGTTAACCACACTAAGAAAATAAATATAAATTTTGAATTAATTCCAGCTCCAAAATCAATTTATCTTGCAGATTGCCGTGTTGAAATGCCAAATTTTGGTAAATTTCTTCAGTCAAACAGGGTTTTGAAGAAACATTGACACTAGCAATTGATTAACAAATCAATAAACTTGATTAATTATTGATATAAGTAAGCCTGGCAGCTCTGTTTTGTTAACCACACTAAGAAAGTAAATATAAATTTTGAATTAATTCTTAAGAATAATGAATATTTCCAGCTCCAAAATCCATTTATCTGGCAGATTGCCGTGTTGAAATGCCAAATTTTGGTAAATTTCTTCAGTCAAACATGGTTTTGAAGAAACATTGACACTAGCAATTGATTAACAAATCAATAAACTTGAATAATTATTGCAATAAATAAGCCTGGCAGCTCTGTTTTGTTAACCACACTAAGAAAATAAATATAAATTTTGAATTAATTCCAGCTCCAAAATCCATTTATCTGGCAGATTGCCGTGTTGAAATGCCAAATTTTGGTAAATTTCTTCAGTCAAACTGGGTTTTGAAGAAACATTGACATTAGCAATTGATTAACAAATCAATAAACTTGATTAATTATTGATATAAATAAGCCTGGCAGCTCTGTTTTTTTAACCACACTAAGAAAATAAATATAAATTTTGAATTAATTCCAGCTCCAAAATCAATTTATCTTGCAGATTGCCGTGTTGAAATGCCAAATTTTGGTAAATTTCTTCAGTCAAACAGGGTTTTGAAGAAACATTGACACTAGCAATTGATTAACAAATCAATAAACTTGAATAATTATTGCAATAAATAAGCCTGGCAGCTCTGTTTTGTTAACCACACTAAGAAAATAAATATAAATTTTGAATTAATTCCAGCTCCAAAATCCATTTATCTGGCAGATTGCCGTGTTGAAATGCCAAATTTTGGTAAATTTCTTCAGTCAAACAGGGTTTTGAAGAAACATTGACATTAGCAATTGATTAACAAATCAATAAACTTGATTAATTATTGATATAAATAAGCCTGGCAGCTCTGTTTTGTTAACCACACTAAGAAAATAAATATAAATTTTGAATTAATTCCAGCTCCAAAATCAATTTATGTGGCTGATTGCCGTGTTGAAATGCCAAATTTTGGTAAATTTCTTCAGTCAAACAGGGTTTTGAAGAAACATTGACACTAGCAATTGATTAACAAATCAATAAACTTGAATAATTATTGCAATAAATAAAACTGGCAGCTCTGTTTTGTTAACCACACTAAGAAAATAAATATAAATTTTGAATTAATTCCAGCTCCAAAATCCATTTATCTGGCAGATTGCCGTGTTGAAATGCCAAATTTTGGTAAATTTCTTCAGTCAAACAGGGTTTTGAAGAAACATTGACATTAGCAATTGATTAACAAATCAATAAACTTGATTAATTATTGATATAAATAAGCCTGGCAGCTCTGTTTTGTTAACCACACTAAGAAAATAAATATAAATTTTGAATTAATTCCAGCTCCAAAATCCATTTATCTGGCAGATTGCCGTGTTGAAATGCCAAATTTTGGTAAATTTCTTCAGTCAAACAGGGTTTTGAAAAAACATTGACACTAGCAATTGATTAACAAATCAATAAACTTGAATAATTATTGATATAAATAAGCCTGGCAGCTCTGTTTTGTTAACCACACTAAGAAAGTAAATATAAATTTTGAAATTATTCTTAAGAATAATGAATATTTCCAGCTCCAAAATGCATTTATCTGGCAGATTGCCGTGTTGAAATATCAAATTTTGGTAAATTTCTTCAGTCAAACATGGTTTTGAAGAAACATTGACACTAGCAATTGATTAACAAATCAATAAACTTGATTAATTATTGATATAAATAAGCCTGGCAGCTCTGTTTTGTTAACCACACTAAGAAAATAAATATAAATTTTGAATTAATTCCAGCTCCAAAATCAATTTATCTTGCAGATTGCCGTGTTGAAATGCCAAATTTTGGTAAATTTCTTCAGTCAAACAGGGTTTTGAAGAAACATTGACACTAGCAATTGATTAACAAATCAATAAACTTGATTAATTATTGCAATAAATAAGCCTGGCAGCTCTGTTTTGTTAACCACACTAAGAAAATAAATATAAATTTTGAATTAATTCCAGCTCCAAAATCCATTTATCTGGCAGATTGCCGTGTTGAAATGCCAAATTTTGGTAAATTTCTTCAGTCAAACAGGGTTTTGAAGAAACATTGACATTAGCAATTGATTAACAAATCAATAAACTTGATTAATTATTGATATAAATAAGCCTGGCAGCTCTGTTTTGTTAACCACACTAAGAAAATAAATATAAATTTTGAATTAATTCCAGCTCCAAAATCAATTTATCTTGCAGATTGCCGTGTTGAAATGCCAAATTTTGGTAAATTTCTTCAGTCAAAAAGGGTTTTGAAGAAACATTGACACTAGCAATTGATTAACAAATCAATAAACTTGAATAATTATTGCAATAAATAAGCCTGGCAGCTCTGTTTTGTTAACCACACTAAGAAAATAAATATAAATTTTGAATTAATTCCAGCTCCAAAATCCATTTATCTGGCAGATTGCCGTGTTGAAATGCCAAATTTTGGTAAATTTCTTCAGTCAAACAGGGTTTTGAAGAAACATTGACATTAGCAATTGATTAACAAATCAATAAACTTGATTAATTATTGATATAAATAAGCCTGGCAGCTCTGTTTTGTTAACCACACTAAGAAAATAAATATAAATTTTGAATTAATTCCAGCTCCAAAATCAATTTATCTTGCAGATTGCCGTGTTGAAATGCCAAATTTTGGTAAATTTCTTCAGTCAAAAAGGGTTTTGAAGAAACATTGACACTAGCAATTGATTAACAAATCAATAAACTTGAATAATTATTGCAATAAATAAGCCTGGCAGCTCTATTTTGTTAACCACACTAAGAAAATAAATATAAATTTTGAATTAATTCCAGCTCCAAAATCCATTTATCTGGCAGATTGCCGTGTTGAAATGCCAAATTTTGGTAAATTTCTTCAGTCAAACAGGGTTTTGAAAAAACATTGACACTAGCAATTGATTAACAAATCAATAAACTTGAATAATTATTGATATAAATAAGCCTGGCAGCTCTGTTTTGTTAACCACACTAAGAAAGTAAATATAAATTTTGAAATTATTCTTAAGAATAATGAATATTTCCAGCTCCAAAATGCATTTAGCTGGCAGATTGCCGTGTTGAAATATCAAATTTTGGTAAATTTCTTCAGTCAAACATGGTTTTGAAGAAACATTGACACTAGCAATTGATTAACAAATCAATAAACTTGATTAATTATTGATATAAATAAGCCTGGCAGCTCTGTTTTGTTAACCACACTAAGAAAATAAATATAAATTTTGAATTAATTCCAGCTCCAAAATCAATTTATCTTGCAGATTGCCGTGTTGAAATGCCAAATTTTGGTAAATTTCTTCAGTCAAACAGGGTTTTGAAGAAACATTGACACTAGCAATTGATTAACAAATCAATAAACTTGATTAATTATTGATATAAGTAAGCCTGGCAGCTCTGTTTTGTTAACCACACTAAGAAAGTAAATATAAATTTTTAATTAATTCTTAAGAATAATGAATATTTCCAGCTCCAAAATCCATTTATCTGGCAGATTGCCGTGTTGAAATGCCAAATTTTGGTAAATTTCTTTAGTCAAACATGGTTTTGAAGAAACATTGACACTAGCAATTGATTAACAAATCAATAAACTAGAATATTTATTGCAATAAATAAGCCTGGCAGCTCTGTTTTGTTAACCACACTAAGAAAATAAATATAAATTTTGAATTAATTCCAGCTCCAAAATCCATTTATCTGGCAGATTGCCGTGTTGAAATGCCAAATTTTGGTAAATTTCTTCAGTCAAACAGGGTTTTGAAGAAACATTGACATTAGCAATTGATTAACAAATCAATAAACTTGATTAATTATTGATATAAATAAGCCTGGCAGCTCTGTTTTGTTAACCACACTAAGAAAATAAATATAAATTTTGAATTAATTCCAGCTCCAAAATCAATTTATGTGGCTGATTGCCGTGTTGAAATGCCAAATTTTGGTAAATTTCTTCAGTCAAACAGGGTTTTGAAGAAACATTGACACAAGCAATTGATTAACAAATCAATAAACTTGAATAATTATTGCAATAAATAAGCCTGGCAGCTCTGTTTTGTTAACCACACTAAGAAAATAAATATAAATTTTGAATTAATTCCAGCTCCAAAATCCATTTATCTGGCAGATTGCCGTGTTGAAATGCCAAATTTTGGTAAATTTCTTCAGTCAAACAGGGTTTTGAAGAAACATTGACATTAGCAATTGATTAACAAATCAATAAACTTGATTAATTATTGATATAAATAAGCCTGGCAGCTCTGTTTTGTTAACCACACTAAGAAAATAAATATAAATTTTGAATTAATTCCAGCTCCAAAATCCATTTATCTGGCAGATTGCCGTGTTGAAATGCCAAATTTTGGTAAATTTCTTCAGTCAAACAGGGTTTTGAAAAAACATTGACACTAGCAATTGATTAACAAATCAATAAACTTGAATAATTATTGATATAAATAAGCCTGGCAGCTCTGTTTTGTTAACCACACTAAGAAAGTAAATATAAATTTTGAAATTATTCTTAAGAATAATGAATATTTCCAGCTCCAAAATGCATTTATCTGGCAGATTGCCGTGTTGAAATATCAAATTTTGGTAAATTTCTTCAGTCAAACATGGTTTTGAAGAAACATTGACACTAGCAATTGATTAACAAATCAATAAACTTGATTAATTATTGATATAAATAAGCCTGGCAGCTCTGTTTTGTTAATCACACTAAGAAAATAAATATAAATTTTGAATTAATTCCAGCTCCAAAATCCATTTATCTGGCAGATTGCCGTGTTGAAATGCCAAATTTTGGTAAATATCTTCAGTCAAACAGGGTTTTGAAGAAACATTGACATTAGCAATTGATTAACAAATCAATAAACTTGATTAATTATTGATATAAATAAGCCTGGCAGCTCTGTTTTGTTAACCACACTAAGAAAATAAATATAAATTTTGAATTAATTCCAGCTCCAAAATCAATTTATCTTGCAGATTGCCGTCTTGAAATGCCAAATTTTGGTAAATTTCTTCAGTCAAACAGGGTTTTGAAGAAACATTGACACTAGCAATTGATTAACAAATCAATAAACTTGATTAATTATTGATATAAGTAAGCCTGGCAGCTCTGTTTTGTTAACCACACTAAGAAAGTAAATATAAATTTTGAATTAATTCTTAAGAATAATGAATATTTCCAGCTCCAAAATCCATTTATCTGGCAGATTGCCGTGTTGAAATGCCAAATTTTGGTAAATTTCTTCAGTCAAACAGGGTTTTGAAGAAACATTGACATTAGCAATTGATTAACAAATCAATAAACTTGATTAATTATTGATATAAATAAGCCTGGCAGCTCTGTTTTGTTAACCACACTAAGAAAATAAATATAAATTTTGAATTAATTCCATCTCCAAAATCAATTTATCTTCCAGATTGCCGTGTTGAAATGCCAAATTTTGGTAAATTTCTTCAGTCAAACAGGGTTTTGAAGAAACATTGACACTAGCAATTGATTAACAAATCAATAAACTTGAATAATTATCGCAATAAATAAGCCTGGCAGCTCTGTTTTGTTAACCACACTAAGAAAATAAATATAAATTTTGAATTAATTCCAGCTCCAAAATCCATTTATCTGGCAGATTGCCGTGTTGAAATGCCAAATTTTGGTAAATTTCTTCAGTCAAACAGGGTTTTGAAGAAACATTGACATTAGCAATTGATTAACAAAGCAATAAACTTGATTAATTATTGATATAAATAAGCTTGGCAGCTCTGTTTTGTTAACCACACTAAGAAAATAAATATAAATTTTGAATTAATTCCAGCTCCAAAATCCATTTATCTGGCAGTTTGCCGTGTTGAAATGCCAAATTTTGGTAAATTTCTTCAGTCAAACAGGGTTTTGAAAAAACATTGACACTAGCAATTGATTAACAAATCAATAAACTTGAATAATTATTGATATAAATAAGCCTGGCAGCTCTGTTTTGTTAACCACACTAAGAAAGTAAATATAAATTTTGAATTAATTCTTAAGAATAATGAATATTTCCAGCTCCAAAATCCATTTATCTGGCAGATTGCCGTGTTGAAATGCCAAATTTTGTTAAATTTCTTCAGTCAAACATGGTTTTGAAGAAACATTGACACTAGCAATTGATTAACAAATCAATAAACTTGAATAATTATTGCAATAAATAAGCCTGGCAGCTCTGTTTTGTTAACCACACTAAGAAAATAAATATAAATTTTGAATTAATTCCAGCTCCAAAATCCATTTATCTGGCAGATTGCCGTGTTGAAATGCCAAATTTTGGTAAATTTCTTCAGTCAAACAGGAATTTGAAGAAACATTGACATTAGCAATTGATTAACAAATCAATAAACTTGATTAATTATTGATATAAATAAGCCTGGCAGCTCTGTTTTGTTAACCACACTAAGAAAATAAATATAAATTTTTAAATTAATTCCAGCTCCAAAATCCATTTATCTGGCAGATTGCCGTGTTGAAATGCCAAATTTTGGTAAATTTCTTCAGTCAAACAGGGTTTTGAAAAAACATTGACACTAGCAAGTGATTAACAAATCAATAAACTTGAATAATTATTGATATAAATAAGCCTGGCAGCTCTGTTTTGTTAACCACACTAAGAGAGTAAATATAAATTTTAAAATTATTCTTAAGAATAATGAATATTTCCAGCTCCAAAATGCATTTATCTGGCAGATTGCCGTGTTGAAATATCAAATTTTGGTAAATTTCTTCAGTCAAACATGGTTTTGAAGAAACATTGACACTAGCAATTGATTAACAAATCAATAAACTTGATTAATTATTGATATAAATAAGCCTGGCAGCTCTGTTTTGTTAACCACACTAAGAAAATAAATATAAATTTTGAATTAATTCCAGCTCCAAAATCAATTTATCTTGCAGATTGCCGTGTTGAAATGCCAAATTTTGGTAAATTTCTTCAGTCAAACAGGGTTTTGAAAAAACATTGACACTAGCAATTGATTAACAAATCAATAAACTTGATTAATTATTGATATAAATAAGCCTGGCAGCTCTGTTTTGTTAACCACACTAAGAAAATAAATATAAATTTTGAATTAATTCCAGCTCCAAAATCAATTTATCTTGCAGATTGCCGTCTTGAAATGCCAAATTTTGGTAAATTTCTTCAGTCAAACAGGGTTTTGAAGAAACATTGACACTAGCAATTGATTAACAAATCAATAAACTTGATTAATTATTGATATAAGTAAGCCTGGCAGCTCTGTTTTGTTAACCACACTAAGAAAGTAAATATAAATTTTGAATTAATTCTTAAGAATAATGAATATTTCCAGCTCCAAAATCCATTTATCTGGCAGATTGCCGTGTTGAAATGCCAAATTTTGGTAAATTTCTTCAGTCAAACAGGGTTTTGAAGAAACATTGACATTAACAATTGATTAACAAATCAATAAACTTGATTAATTATTGATATAAATAAGCCTGGCAGCTCTGTTTTGTTAACCACACTAAGAAAATAAATATAAATTTTGAATTAATTCCATCTCCAAAATCAATTTATCTTGCAGATTGCCGTGTTGAAATGCCAAATTTTGGTAAATTTCTTCAGTCAAACAGGGTTTTGAAGAAACATTGACACTAGCAATTGATTAACAAATCAATAAACTTGAATAATTATCGCAATAAATAAGCCTGGCAGCTCTGTTTTGTTAACCACACTAAGAAAATAAATATAAATTTTGAATTAATTCCAGCTCCAAAATCCATTTATCTGGCAGATTGCCGTGTTGAAATGCCAAATTTTGGTAAATTTCTTCAGTCAAACAGGGTTTTGAAGAAACATTGACATTAGCAATTGATTAACAAAGCAATAAACTTGATTAATTATTGATATAAATAAGCCTGGCAGCTCTGTTTTGTTAACCACACTAAGAAAATAAATATAAATTTTGAATTAATTCCAGCTCCAAAATCCATTTATCTGGCAGATTGCCGTGTTGAAATGCCAAATTTTGGTAAATTTTTTCCGTCAAACAGGGTTTTGAAGAAACATTGACACTAGCAATTGATAACAAATCAATAAACTTGAATAATTATTGATATAAATAAGCTTGGCAGCTCTGTTTTGTTAACCACACTAAGAAAATAAATATAAATTTTGAATTAATTCCAGCTCCAAAATCCATTTATCTGGCAGTTTGCCGTGTTGAAATGCCAAATTTTGGTAAATTTCTTCAGTCAAACAGGGTTTTGAAAAAACATTGACACTAGCAATTGATTAACAAATCAATAAACTTGAATAATTATTGATATAAATAAGCCTGGCAGCTCTGTTTTGTTAACCACACTAAGAAAGTAAATATAAATTTTGAATTAATTCTTAAGAATAATGAATATTTCCAGCTCCAAAATCCATTTATCTGGCAGATTGCCGTGTTGAAATGCCAAATTTTGTTAAATTTCTTCAGTCAAACATGGTTTTGAAGAAACATTGACACTAGCAATTGATTAACAAATCAATAAACTTGAATAATTATTGCAATAAATAAGCCTGGCAGCTCTGTTTTGTTAACCACACTAAGAAAATAAATATAAATTTTGAATTAATTCCAGCTCCAAAATCCATTTATCTGGCAGATTGCCGTGTTGAAATGCCAAATTTTGGTAAATTTCTTCAGTCAAACAGGAATTTGAAGAAACATTGACATTAGCAATTGATTAACAAATCAATAAACTTGATTAATTATTGATATAAATAAGCCTGGCAGCTCTGTTTTGTTAACCACACTAAGAAAGTAAATATAAATTTTAAAATTATTCTTAAGAATAATGAATATTTCCAGCTCCAAAATGCATTTATCTGGCAGATTGCCGTGTTGAAATATCAAATTTTGGTAAATTTCTTCAGTCAAACATGGTTTTGAAGAAACATTGACACTAGCAATTGATTAACAAATCAATAAACTTGATTAATTATTGATATAAATAAGCCTGGCAGCTCTGTTTTGTTAATCACACTAAGAAAATAAATATAAATTTTGAATTAATTCCAGCTCCAAAATCCATTTATCTGGCAGTTTGCCGTGTTGAAATGCCAAATTTTGGTAAATTTCTTCAGTCAAACAGGGTTTTGAAAAAACATTGACACTAGCAATTGATTAACAAATCAATAAACTTGAATAATTATTGATATAAATAAGCCTGGCAGCTCTGTTTTGTTAACCACACTAAGAAAGTAAATATAAATTTTGAATTAATTCCAGCTCCAAAATCCATTTATCTGGCAGATTGCCGTGTTGAAATATCAAATTTTGGTAAATTTCTTCAGTCAAACATGGTTTTGAAGAAACATTGACACTAGCAATTGATTAACAAATCAATAAACTTGATTAATTATTGATATAAATAAGCCTGGCAGCTCTGTTTTGTTAATCACACTAAGAAAATAAATATAAATTTTGAATTAATTCCAGCTCCAAAATCCATTTATCTGGCAGATTGCCGTGTTGAAATGCCAAATTTTGGTAAATATCTTCAGTCAAACAGGGTTTTGAAGAAACATTGACATTAGCAATTGATTAACAAATCAATAAACTTGATTAATTATTGATATAAATAAGCCTGGCAGCTCTGTTTTGTTAACCACACTAAGAAAATAAATATAAATTTTGAATTAATTCCAGCTCCAAAATCAATTTATGTGGCTGATTGCCGTGTTGAAATGCCAAATTTTGGTAAATTTCTTCAGTCAAACAGGGTTTTGAAAAAACATTGACACTAGCAATTGATTAACAAATCAATAAACTTGAATAATTATTGATATAAATAAGCCTGGCAGCTCTGTTTTGTTAACCACACTAAGAAAGTAAATATAAATTTTGAATTAATTCTTAAGAATAATGAATATTTCCAGCTCCAAAATCCATTTATCTGGCAGATTGCCGTGTTGAAATGCCAAATTTTGGTAAATTTCTTCAGTCAAACAGGGTTTTGAAGAAACATTGACATTAGCAATTGATTAACAAATCAATAAACTTGATTAATTATTGATATAAATAAGCCTGGCAGCTCTGTTTTGTTAACCACACTAAGAAAATAAATATAAATTTTGAATTAATTCCAGCTCCAAAATCAATTTATCTTGCAGATTGCCGTCTTGAAATGCCAAATTTTGGTAAATTTCTTCAGTCAAACAGGGTTTTGAAGAAACATTGACACTAGCAATTGATTAACAAATCAATAAACGTGATTAATTATTGATATAAGTAAGCCTGGCAGCTCTGTTTTGTTAACCACACTAAGAAAGTAAATATAAATTTTGAATTAATTCTTAAGAATAATGAATATTTCCAGCTCCAAAATCCATTTATCTGGCAGATTGCCGTGTTGAAATGCCAAATTTTAGTAAATTTCTTCAGTCAAACAGGGTTTTGAAGAAACATTGACATTAGCAATTGATTAACAAATCAATAAACTTGATTAATTATTGATATAAATAAGCCTGGCAGCTCTGTTTTGTTAACCACACTAAGAAAATAAATATAAATTTTGAATTAATTCCATCTCCAAAATCAATTTATCTTGCAGATTGCCGTGTTGAAATGCCAAATTTTGGTAAATTTCTTCAGTCAAACAGGGTTTTGAAGAAACATTGACACTAGCAATTGATTAACAAATCAATAAACTTGAATAATTATCGCAATAAATAAGCCTGGCAGCTCTGTTTTGTTAACCACACTAAGAAAATAAATATAAATTTTGAATTAATTCCAGCTCCAAAATCCATTTATCTGGCAGATTGCCGTGTTGAAATGCCAAATTTTGGTAAATTTCTTCAGTCAAACAGGGTTTTGAAGAAACATTGACATTAGCAATTGATTAACAAATCAATAAACTTGATTAATTATTGATATAAATAAGCCTGGCAGCTCTGTTTTGTTAACCACACTAAGAAAATAAATATAAATTTTGAATTAATTCCAGCTCCAAAATCCATTTATCTGGCAGATTGCCGTGTTGAAATGCCAAATTTTGGTAAATTTTTTCCGTCAAACAGGGTTTTGAAGAAACATTGACACTAGCAATTGATAACAAATCAATAAACTTGAATAATTATTGATATAAATAAGCTTGGCAGCTCTGTTTTGTTCACCACACTAAGAAAATAAATATAAATTTTGAATTAATTCCAGCTCCAAAATCCATTTATCTGGCAGTTTGCCGTGTTGAAATGCCAAATTTTGGTAAATTTCTTCAGTCAAACAGGGTTTTGAAAAAACATTGACACTAGCAATTGATTAACAAATCAATAAACTTGAATAATTATTGATATAAATAAGCCTGGCAGCTCTGTTTTGTTAACCACACTAAGAAAGTAAATATAAATTTTGAATTAATTCTTAAGAATAATGAATATTTCCAGCTCCAAAATCCATTTATCTGGCATATTGCCGTGTTGAAATGCCAAATTTTGTTAAATTTCTTCAGTCAAACATGGTTTTGAAGAAACATTGACACTAGCAATTGATTAACAAATCAATAAACTTGAATAATTATTGCAATAAATAAGCCTGGCAGCTCTGTTTTGTTAACCACACTAAGAAAATAAATATAAATTTTGAATTAATTCCAGCTCCAAAATCCATTTATCTGGCAGATTGCCGTGTTGAAATGCCAAATTTTGGTAAATTTCTTCAGTCAAACAGGGTTTTGAAGAAACATTGACATTAGCAATTGATTAACAAATCAATAAACTTGATTAATTATTGATATAAATAAGCCTGGCAGCTCTGTTTTGTTAACCACACTAAGAAAATAAATATAAATTTTGAATTAATTCCAGCTCCAAAATCCATTTATCTGGCAGATTGCCGTGTTGAAATGCCAAATTTTGGTAAATTTCTTCAGTCAAACAGGGTTTTGAAAAAACATTGACACTAGCAATTGATTAACAAATCAATAAACTTGAATAATTATTGATATAAATAAGCCTGGCAGCTCTGTTTTGTTAACCACACTAAGAAAGTAAATATAAATTTTGAAATTATTCTTAAGAATAATGAATATTTCCAGCTCCAAAATGCATTTATCTGGCAGATTGCCGTGTTGAAATATCAAATTTTGGTAAATTTCTTCAGTCAAACATGGTTTTGAAGAAACATTGACACTAGCAATTGATTAACAAATCAATAAACTTGATTAATTATTGATATAAATAAGCCTGGCAGCTCTGTTTTGTTAATCACACTAAGAAAATAAATATAAATTTTGAATTAATTCCAGCTCCAAAATCCATTTATCTGGCAGATTGCCGTGTTGAAATGCCAAATTTTGGTAAATATCTTCAGTCAAACAGGGTTTTGAAGAAACATTGACATTAGCAATTGATTAACAAATCAATAAACTTGATTAATTATTGATATAAATAAGCCTGGCAGCTCTGTTTTGTTAACCACACTAAGAAAATAAATATAAATTTTGAATTAATTCCAGCTCCAAAATCAATTTATGTGGCTGATTGCCGTGTTGAAATGCCAAATTTTGGTAAATTTCTTCAGTCAAACAGGGTTTTGAAAAAACATTGACACTAGCAATTGATTAACAAATCAATAAACTTGAATAATTATTGATATAAATAAGCCTGGCAGCTCTGTTTTGTTAACCACACTAAGAAAGTAAATATAAATTTTGAATTAATTCTTAAGAATAATGAATATTTCCAGCTCCAAAATCCATTTATCTGGCAGATTGCCGTGTTGAAATGCCAAATTTTGGTAAATTTCTTCAGTCAAACATGGTTTTGAAGAAACATTGACACTAGCAATTGATTAACAAATCAATAAACTTGATTAATTATTGATATAAATAAGCCTGGCAGCTCTGTTTTGTTAACCACACTAAGAAAATAAATATAAATTTTGAATTAATTCCAGCTCCAAAATCAATTTATCTTGCAGATTGCCGTCTTGAAATGCCAAATTTTGGTAAATTTCTTCAGTCAAACAGGGTTTTGAAGAAACATTGACACTAGCAATTGATTAACAAATCAATAAACTTGATTAATTATTGATATAAGTAAGCCTGGCAGCTCTGTTTTGTTAACCACACTAAGAAAGTAAATATAAATTTTGAATTAATTCTTAAGAATAATGAATATTTCCAGCTCCAAAATCCATTTATCTGGCAGATTGCCGTGTTGAAATGCCAAATTTTGGTAAATTTCTTCAGTCAAACAGGGTTTTGAAGAAACATTGACATTAGCAATTGATTAACAAATCAATAAACTTGATTAATTATTGATATAAATAAGCCTGGCAGCTCTGTTTTGTTAACCACACTAAGAAAATAAATATAAATTTTGAATTAATTCCATCTCCAAAATCAATTTATCTTGCAGATTGCCGTGTTGAAATGCCAAATTTTGGTAAATTTCTTCAGTCAAACAGGGTTTTGAAGAAACATTGACACTAGCAATTGATTAACAAATCAATTAACTTGAATAATTATCGCAATAAATAAGCCTGGCAGCTCTGTTTTGTTAACCACACTAAGAAAATAAATATAAATTTTGAATTAATTCCAGCTCCAAAATCCATTTATCTGGCAGATTGCCGTGTTGAAATGCCAAATTTTGGTAAATTTCTTCAGTCAAACAGGGTTTTGAAGAAACATTGACATTAGCAATTGATTAACAAATCAATAAACTTGATTAATTATTGATATAAATAAGCCTGGCAGCTCTGTTTTGTTAACCACACTAAGAAAATAAATATAAATTTTGAATTAATTCCAGCTCCAAAATCCATTTATCTGGCAGATTGCCGTGTTGAAATGCCAAATTTTGGTAAATTTTTTCCGTCAAACAGGGTTTTGAAGAAACATTGACACTAGCAATTGATAACAAATCAATAAACTTGAATAATTATTGATATAAATAAGCTTGGCAGCTCTGTTTTGTTAACCACACTAAGAAAATAAATATAAATTTTGAATTAATTCCAGCTCCAAAATCCATTTATCTGGCAGTTTGCCGTGTTGAAATGCCAAATTTTGGTAAATTTCTTCTGTCAAACAGGGTTTTGAAAAAACATTGACACTAGCAATTGATTAACAAATCAATAAACTTGAATAATTATTGATATAAATAAGCCTGGCAGCTCTGTTTTGTTAACCACACTAAGAAAGTAAATATAAATTTTGAATTAATTCTTAAGAATAATGAATATTTCCAGCTCCAAAATCCATATATCTGGCAGATTGCCGTGTTGAAATGCCAAATTTTGTTAAATTTCTTCAGTCAAACATGGTTTTGAAGAAACATTGACACTAGCAATTGATTAACAAATCAATAAACTTGAATAATTATTGATATAAATAAGCCTGGCAGCTCTGTTTTGTTAACCACACTAAGAAAATAAATATAAATTTTGAATTAATTCCATCTCCAAATTCAATTTATCTTGCAGATTGCTGTGTTGAAATGCCAAATTTTGGTAAATTTCTTCAGTCAAACAGGGTTTTGAAGAAACATTGACACTAGCAATTGATTAACAAATCAATAAACTTGAATAATTATCGCAATAAATAAGCCTGGCAGCTCTGTTTTGTTAACCACACTAAGAAAATAAATATAAATTTTGAATTAATTCCAGCTCCAAAATCCATTTATCTGGCAGATTGCCGTGTTGAAATGCCAAATTTTGGTAAATTTCTTCAGTCAAACAGGGTTTTGAAGAAACATTGACATTAGCAATTGATTAACAAATCAATAAACTTGATTAATTATTGATATAAATAAGCCTGGCAGCTCTGTTTTGTTAACCACACTAAGAAAATAAATATAAATTTTGAATTAATTCCATCTCCAAATTCAATTTATCTTGCAGATTGCCGTGTTGAAATGCCAAATTTTGGTAAATTTCTTCAGTCAAACAGGGTTTTGAAGAAACATTGACACTAGCAATTGATTAACAAATAAATAAACTTGAATAATTATCGCAATAAATAAGCCTGGCAGCTCTGTTTTGTTAACCACACTAAGAAAATAAATATAAATTTTGAATTAATTCCAGCTCCAAAATCCATTTATCTGGCAGATTGCCGTGTTGAAATGCCAAATTTTGGTAAATTTCTTCAGTCAAACAGGGTTTTGAAGAAACATTGACATTAGCAATTGATTAACAAATCAATAAACTTGATTAATTATTGATATAAATAAGCCTGGCAGCTCTGTTTTGTTAACCACACTAAGAAAATAAATATAAATTTTGAATTAATTCCAGCTCCAAAATCCATTTATCTGGCAGATTGCCGTGTTGAAATGCCAAATTTTGGTAAATTTTTTCCGTCAAACAGGGTTTTGAAGAAACATTGACACTAGCAATTGATAACAAATCAATAAACTTGAATAATTATTGATATAAATAAGCTTGGCAGCTCTGTTTTGTTAACCACACTAAGAAAATAAATATAAATTTTGAATTAATTCCAGCTCCAAAATCCATTTATTTGGCAGTTTGCCGTGTTGAAATGCCAAATTTTGGTAAATTTCTTCAGTCAAACAGGGTTTTGAAAAAACATTGACACTAGCAATTGATTAACAAATCAATAAACTTGAATAATTATTGATATAAATAAGCCTGGCAGCTCTGTTTTGTTAACCACACTAAGAAAGTAAATATAAATTTTGAAATTATTCTTAAGAATAATGAATATTTCCAGCTCCAAAATGCATTTATCTGGCAGATTGCCGTGTTGAAATATCAAATTTTGGTAAAGTTCTTCAGTCAAACATGGTTTTGAAGAAACATTGACACTAGCAATTGATTAACAAATCAATAAACTTGATTAATTATTGATATAAATAAGCCTGGCAGCTCTGTTTTGTTAATCACACTAAGAAAATAAATATAAATTTTGAATTAATTCCAGCTCCAAAATCCATTTATCTGGCAGATTGCCGTGTTGAAATGCCAAATTTTGGTAAATTTCTTCAGTCAAACAGGGTTTTGAAGAAACATTGACATTAGCAATTGATTAACAAATCAATAAACTTGATTAATTATTGATATAAATAAGCCTGGCAGCTCTGTTTTGTTAACCACACTAAGAAAATAAATATAAATTTTGAATTAATTCCAGCTCCAAAATCAATTTATGTGGCTGATTGCCGTGTTGAAATGCCAAATTTTGGTAAATTTCTTCAATCAAACAGGGTTTTGAAGAAACATTGACACTAGCAATTGATTAACAAATCAATAAACTTGAATAATTATTGCAATAAATAAGCCTGGCAGCTCTGTTTTGTTAACCACACTAAGAAAATAAATATAAATTTTGAATTAATTCCAGCTCCAAAATCCATTTATCTGGCAGATTGCCGTGTTGAAATGCCAAATTTTGGTAAATTTCTTCAGTCAAACAGGGTTTTGAAGAAACATTGACATTAGCAATTGATTAACAAATCAATAAACTTGATTAATTATTGATATAAATAAGCCTGGCAGCTCTGTTTTGTTAACCACACTAAGAAAATAAATATAAATTTTGAATTAATTCCAGCTCCAAAATCCATTTATCTGGCAGATTGCCGTGTTGAAATGCCAAATTTTGGTAAATTTCTTCAGTCAAACAGGGTTTTGAAAAAACATTGACACTAGCAATTGATTAACAAATCAATAAACTTGAATAATTATTGATATAAATAAGCCTGGCAGCTCTGTTTTGTTAACCACACTAAGAAAGTAAATATAAATTTTGAAATTATTCTTAAGAATAATGAATATTTCCAGCTCCAAAATGCATTTATCTGGCAGATTGCCGTGTTGAAATATCAAATTTTGGTAAATTTCTTCAGTCAAACATGGTTTTGAAGAAACATTGACACTAGCAATTGATTAACAAATCAATAAACTTGATTAATTATTGATATAAATAAGCCTGGCAGCTCTGTTTTGTTAATCACACTAAGAAAATAAATATAAATTTTGAATTAATTCCAGCTCCAAAATCCATTTATCTGGCAGATTGCCGTGTTGAAATGCCAAATTTTGGTAAATTTCTTCAGTCAAACAGGGTTTTGAAGAAACATTGACATTAGCAATTGATTAACAAATCAATAAACTTGATTAATTATTGATATAAATAAGCCTGGCAGCTCTGTTTTGTTAACCACACTAAGAAAATAAATATAAATTTTGAATTAATTCCAGCTCCAAAATCAATTTATGTGGCTGATTGCCGTGTTGAAATGCCAAATTTTGGTAAATTTCTTCAGTCAAACAGGGTTTTGAAAAAACATTGACACTAGCAATTGATTAACAAATCAATAAACTTGAATACTTATTGATATAAATAAGCCTGGCAGCTCTGTTTTGTTAACCACACTAAGAAAATAAATATAAATTTTGAATTAATTCTTAAGAATAATGAATATTTCCAGCTCCAAAATCCATTTATCTGGCAGATTGCCGTGTTGAAATGCCAAATTTTGGTAAATTTCTTCAGTCAAACATGGTTTTGAAGAAACATTGACACTAGCAATTGATTAACAAATCAATAAACTTGATTAATTATTGATATAAATAAGCCTGGCAGCTCTGTTTTGTTAATCACACTAAGAAAATAAATATAAATTTTGAATTAATTCCAGCTCCAAAATCAATTTATCTGGCAGATTGCCGTGTTGAAATGCCAAATTTTGGTAAATATCTTCAGTCAAACAGGGTTTTGAAGAAACATTGACATTAGCAATTGATTAACAAATCAATAAACTTGATTAATTATTGATATAAATAAGCCTGGCAGCTCTGTTTTGTTAACCACACTAAGAAAATAAATATAAATTTTGAATTAATTCCAGCTCCAAAATCAATTTATGTGGCTGATTGCCGTGTTGAAATGCCAAATTTTGGTAAATTTCTTCAGTCAAACAGGGTTTTGAAAAAACATTGACACTAGCAATTGATTAACAAATCAATAAACTTGAATAATTATTGATATAAATAAGCCTGGCAGCTCTGTTTTGTTAACCACACTAAGAAAGTAAATATAAATTTTGAATTAATTCTTAAGAATAATGAATATTTCCAGCTCCAAAATCCATTTATCTGGCAGATTGCCGTGTTGAAATGCCAAATTTTGGTAAATTTCTTCAGTCAAACATGGTTTTGAAGAAACATTGACACTAGCAATTGATTAACAAATCAATAAACTTGATTAATTATTGATATAAATAAGCCTGGCAGCTCTGTTTTGTTAACCACACTAAGAAAATAAATATAAATTTTGAATTAATTCCAGCTCCAAAATCAATTTATCTTGCAGATTGCCGTGTTGAAATGCCAAATTTTGGTAAATTTCTTCAGTCAAACAGGGTTTTGAAGAAACATTGACACTAGCAATTGATTAACAAATCAATAAACTTGATTAATTATTGATATAAGTAAGCCTGGCAGCTCTGTTTTGTTAACCACACTAAGAAAGTAAATATAAATTTTGAATTAATTCTTAAGAATAATGAATATTTCCAGCTCCAAAATCCATTTATCTGGCAGATTGCCGTGTTGAAATGCCAAATTTTGGTAAATTTCTTCAGTCAAACAGGGTTTTGAAGAAACATTGACACTAGCAATTGATTAACAAATCAATAAACTTGAATAATTATCGCAATAAATAAGCCTGGCAGCTCTGTTTTGTTAACCACACTAAGAAAATAAATATAAATTTTGAATTAATTCCAGCTCCAAAATCCATTTATCTGGCAGTTTGCCGTGTTGAAATGCCAAATTTTGGTAAATTTCTTCAGTCAAACAGGGTTTTGAAGAAACATTGACATTAGCAATTTATTAACAAATCAATAAACTTGATTAATTATTGATATAAATAAGCCTGGCAGCTCTGTTTTGTTAACCACACTAAGAAAATAAATATAAATTTTGAATTAATTCCAGCTCCAAAATCCATTTATCTGGCAGATTGCCGTGTTGAAATGCCAAATTTTGGTAAATTTTTTCCGTCAAACAGGGTTTTGAAGAAACATTGACACTAGCAATTGATAACAAATCAATAAACTTGAATAATTATTGATATAAATAAGCTTGGCAGCTCTGTTTTGTTAACCACACTAAGAAAATAAATATAAATTTTGAATTAATTCCAGCTCCAAAATCCATTTATCTGGCAGTTTGCCGTGTTGAAATGCCAAATTTTGGTAAATTTCTTCAGTCAAACAGGGTTTTGAAAAAACATTGACACTAGCAATTGATTAACAAATCAATAAACTTGAATAATTATTGATATAAATAAGCCTGGCAGCTCTGTTTTGTTAACCACACTAAGAAAGTAAATATAAATTTTGAATTAATTCTTAAGAATAATGAATATTTCCAGCTCCAAAATCCATTTATCTGGCAGATTGCCGTGTTGAAATGCCAAATTTTGTTAAATTTCTTCAGTCAAACATGGTTTTGAAGAAACATTGACACTAGCAATTGATTAACAAATCAATAAACTTGAATAATTATTGCAATAAATAAGCCTGGCAGCTCTGTTTTGTTAACCACACTAAGAAAATAAATATAAATTTTGAATTAATTCCAGCTCCAAAATCCATTTATCTGGCAGATTGCCGTGTTGAAATGCCAAATTTTGGTAAATTTCTTCAGTCAAACAGGGTTTTGAAGAAACATTGACATTAGCAATTGATTAACAAATCAATAAACTTGATTAATTATTGATATAAATAAGCCTGGCAGCTCTGTTTTGTTAACCACACTAAGAAAATAAATATAAATTTTGAATTAATTCCATCTCCAAATTCAATTTATCTTGCAGATTGCCGTGTTGAAATGCCAAATTTTGGTAAATTTCTTCAGTCAAACAGGGTTTTGAAGAAACATTGACACTAGCAATTGATTAACAAATCAATAAACTTGAATAATTATCGCAATAAATAAGCCTGGCAGCTCTGTTTTGTTAACCACACTAAGAAAATAAATATAAATTTTGAATTAATTCCAGCTCCAAAATCCATTTATCTGGCAGATTGCCGTGTTGAAATGCCAAATTTTGGTAAATTTCTTCAGTCAAACAGGGTTTTGAAGAAACATTGACATTAGCAATTGATTAAGAAATCAATAAACTTGATTAATTATTGATATAAATAAGCCTGGCAGCTCTGTTTTGTTAACCACACTAAGAAAATAAATATAAATTTTGAATTAATTCCAGCTCCAAAATCCATTTATCTGGCAGATTGCCGTGTTGAAATGCCAAATTTTGGTAAATTTTTTCCGTCAAACAGGGTTTTGAAGAAACATTGACACTAGCAATTGATAACAAATCAATAAACTTGAATAATTATTGATATAAATAAGCTTGGCAGCTCTGTTTTGTTAACCACACTAAGAAAATAAATATAAATTTTGAATTAATTCCAGCTCCAAAATCCATTTATCTGGCAGTTTGCCGTGTTAAAATGCCAAATTTTGGTAAATTTCTTCAGTCAAACAGGGTTTTGAAAAAACATTGACACTAGCAATTGATTAACAAATCAATAAACTTGAATAATTATTGATATAAATAAGCCTGGCAGCTCTGTTTTGTTAACCACACTAAGAAAGTAAATATAAATTTTGAAATTATTCTTAAGAATAATGAATATTTCCAGCTCCAAAATGCATTTATCTGGCAGATTGCCGTGTTGAAATATCAAATTTTGGTAAATTTCTTCAGTCAAACATGGTTTTGAAGAAACATTGACACTAGCAATTGATTAACAAATCAATAAACTTGATTAATTATTGATATAAATAAGCCTGGCAGCTCTGTTTTGTTAATCACACTAAGAAAATAAATATAAATTTTGAATTAATTCCAGCTCCAAAATTCATTTATCTGGCAGATTGCCGTGTTGAAATGCCAAATTTTGGTAAATTTCTTCAGTCAAACAGGGTTTTGAAGAAACATTGACATTAGCAATTGATTAACAAATCAATAAACTTGATTAATTATTGATATAAATAAGCCTGGCAGCTCTGTTTTGTTAACCACACTAAGAAAATAAATATAAATTTTGAATTAATTCCAGCTCCAAAATCAATTTATGTGGCTGATTGCCGTGTTGAAATGCCAAATTTAGTAAATTTCTTCAGTCAAACAGGGTTTTGAAGAAACATTGACACTAGCAATTGATTAACAAATCAATAAACTTGAATAATTATTGCAATAAATAAGCCTGGCAGCTCTGTTTTGTTAACCACACTAAGAAAATAAATATAAATTTTGAATTAATTCCAGCTCCAAAATCCATTTATCTGGCAGATTGCCGTGTTGAAATGCCAAATTTTGGTAAATTTCTTCAGTCAAACAGGGTTTTGAAGAAACATTGACACTAGCAATTGATAACAAATCAATAAACTTGAATAATTATTGATATAAATAAGCTTGGCAGCTCTGTTTTGTTAACCACACTAAGAAAATAAATATAAATTTTGAATTAATTCCAGCTCCAAAATCCATTTATCTGGCAGTTTGCCGTGTTGAAATGCCAAATTTTGGTAAATTTCTTCAGTCAAACAGGGTTTTGAAAAAACATTGACACTAGCAATTGATTAACAAATCAATAAACTTGAATAATTATTGATATAAATACGCCTGGCAGCTCTGTTTTGTTAATCACACTAAGAAAATAAATATAAATTTTGAATTAATTCCAGCTCCAAAATCCATTTATCTGGCAGATTGCCGTGTTGAAATGCCAAATTTTGGTAAATTTCTTCAGTCTAACAGGGTTTTGAAGAAACATTGACACTAGCAATTGATTAACAAATCAATAAACTTGATTAATTATTGATATAAATAAGCCTGGCAGCTCTGTTTTGTTAACCACACTAAGAAAATAAATATAAATTTTGAATTAATTCCAGCTCCAAAATCCATTTATCTGGCAGATTGCCGTGTTGAAATGCCAAATTTTGGTAAATTTCTTCAGTCAAACATGGTTTTGAAGAAACATTGACACTAGCAATTGATTAACAAATCAATAAACTTGATTAATTATTGATATAAATAAGCCTGGCAGCTCTGTTTTGTTAACCACACTAAGAAAATAAATATAAATTTTAAATTAATTCCAGCTCCAAAATCAATTTATCTTGCAGATTGCCGTGTTGAAATGCCAAATTTTGGTAAATTTCTTCAGTCAAACAGGGTTTTGAAGAAACATTGACACTAGCAATTGATTAACAAATCAATAAACTTGAATAATTATTGCAATAAATAAGCCTGGCAGCTCTGTTTTGTTAACCACACTAAGAAAATAAATATAAATTTTGAATTAATTCCAGCTCCAAAATCCATTTATCTGGCAGATTGCCGTGTTGAAATGCCAAATTTTGGTAAATATCTTCAGTCAAACAGGGTTTTGAAGAAACATTGACATTAGCAATTGATTAACAAATCAATAAACTTGATTAATTATTGATATAAATAAGCCTGGCAGCTCTGTTTTGTTAACCACACTAAGAAAATAAATATAAATTTTGAATTAATTCCAGCTCCAAAATCAATTTATGTGGCTGATTGCCGTGTTGAAATGCCAAATTTTGGTAAATTTCTTCAGTCAAACAGGGTTTTGAAAAAACATTGACACTAGCAATTGATTAACAAATCAATAAACTTGAATAATTATTGATATAAATAAGCCTGGCAGCTCTGTTTTGTTAACCACACTAAGAAAGTAAATATAAATTTTGAATTAATTCTTAAGAATAATGAATACTTCCAGCTCCAAAATCCATTTATCTGGCAGATTGCCGTGTTGAAATGCCAAATTTTGGTAAATTTCTTCAGTCAAACATGGTTTTGAAGAAACATTGACACTAGCAATTGATTAACAAATCAATAAACTTGATTAATTATTGATATAAATAAGCCTGGCAGCTCTGTTTTGTTAACCACACTAAGAAAATAAATATAAATTTTGAATTAATTCCAGCTCCAAAATCAATTTATCTTGCAGATTGCCGTGTTGAAATGCCAAATTTTGGTAAATTTCTTCAGTCAAACAGGGTTTTGAAGAAACATTGACACTAGCAATTGATTAACAAATCAATAAACTTGAATAATTATTGCAATAAATAAGCCTGGCAGCTCTGTTTTGTTAACCACACTAAGAAAATAAATATAAATTTTGAATTAATTCCAGCTCCAAAATCCATTTATCTGGCAGATTGCCGTGTTGAAATGCCAAATTTTGGTAAATTTCTTCAGTCAAACAGGGTTTTGAAGAAACATTGACATTAGCAATTGATTAACAAATCAATAAACTTGATTAATTATTGATATAAATAAGCCTGGCAGCTCTGTTTTGTTAACCACACTAAGAAAGTAAATATAAATTTTGAATTAATTCTTAAGAATAATGAATATTTCCAGCTCCAAAATCCATTTATCTGGCAGATTGCCGTGTTGAAATGCCAAATTTTGGTAAATTTCTTTAGTCAAACATGGTTTTGAAGAAACATTGACACTAGCAATTGATTAACAAATCAATAAACTTGATTAATTATTGATATAAATAAGCCTGGCAGCTTTGTTTTGTTAATCACACTAAGAAAATAAATATAAATTTTGAATTAATTCCAGCTCCAAAATCCATTTAAATGGCAGATTTCCGTGTTGAAATGCCAAATTTTGGTAAATTTCTTCAGTCAAACAGGGTTTTGAAGAAACATTGACATTAGCAATTGATTAACAAATCAATAAACTTGATTAATTATTGATATAAATAAGCCTGGCAGCTCTGTTTTGTTAACCACACTAAGAAAGTAAATATAAATTTTGAATTAATTCTTAAGAATAATGAATATTTCCAGCTCCAAAATCCATTTATCTGGCAGATTGCCGTGTTGAAATGCCAAATTTTGGTAAATTTCTTCAGTCAAACAGGGTTTTGAAGAAACATTGACATTAGCAATTGATTAACAAATCAATAAACTTGATTAATTATTGATATAAATAAGCCTGGCAGCTCTGTTTTGTTAACCACACTAAGAAAATAAATATAAATTTTGAATTAATTCCAGCTCCAAAATCAATTTATGTGGCTGATTGCCGTGTTGAAATGCCAAATTTTGGTAAATTTCTTCAGTCAAACAGGGTTTTGAAAAAACATTGACACTAGCAATTGATTAACAAATCAATAAACTTGAATAATTATTGATATAAATAAGCCTGGCAGCTCTGTTTTGTTAACCACACTAAGAAAATAAATATAAATTTTGAATTAATTCTTAAGAATAATGAATATTTCCAGCTCCAAAATCCATTTATCTGGCAGATTGCCGTGTTGAAATGCCAAATTTTGGTAAATTTCTTCAGTCAAACATGGTTTTGAAGAAACATTGACACTAGCAATTGATTAACAAATCAATAAACTTGATTAATTATTGATATAAATAAGCCTGGCAGCTCTGTTTTGTTAACCACACTAAGAAAATAAATATAAATTTTAAATTAATTCCAGCTCCAAAATCAATTTATCTTGCAGATTGCCGTGTTGAAATGCCAAATTTTGGTAAATTTCTTCAGTCAAACAGGGTTTTGAAGAAACATTGACACTAGCAATTGATTAACAAATCAATAAACTTGAATAATTATTGCAATAAATAAGCCTGGCAGCTCTGTTTTGTTAACCACACTAAGAAAATAAATATAAATTTTGAATTAATTCCAGCTCCAAAATCCATTTATCTGGCAGATTGCCGTGTTGAAATGCCAAATTTTGGTAAATATCTTCAGTCAAACAGGGTTTTGAAGAAACATTGACATTAGCAATTGATTAACAAATCAATAAACTTGATTAATTATTGATATAAATAAGCCTGGCAGCTCTGTTTTGTTAACCACACTAAGAAAATAAATATAAATTTTGAATTAATTCCAGCTCCAAAATCAATTTATGTGGCTGATTGCCGTGTTGAAATGCCAAATTTTGGTAAATTTCTTCAGTCAAACAGGGTTTTGAAAAAACATTGACACTAGCAATTGATTAACAAATCAATAAACTTGAATAATTATTGATATAAATAAGCCTGGCAGCTCTGTTTTGTTAACCACACTAAGAAAGTAAATATAAATTTTGAATTAATTCTTAAGAATAATGAATACTTCCAGCTCCAAAATCCATTTATCTGGCAGATTGCCGTGTTGAAATGCCAAATTTTGGTAAATTTCTTCAGTCAAACATGGTTTTGAAGAAACATTGACACTAGCAATTGATTAACAAATCAATAAACTTGATTAATTATTGATATAAATAAGCCTGGCAGCTCTGTTTTGTTAACCACACTAAGAAAATAAATATAAATTTTGAATTAATTCCAGCTCCAAAATCAATTTATCTTGCAGATTGCCGTGTTGAAATGCCAAATTTTGGTAAATTTCTTCAGTCAAACAGGGTTTTGAAGAAACATTGACACTAGCAATTGATTAACAAATCAATAAACTTGAATAATTATTGCAATAAATAAGCCTGGCAGCTCTGTTTTGTTAACCACACTAAGAAAATAAATATAAATTTTGAATTAATTCCAGCTCCAAAATCCATTTATCTGGCAGATTGCCGTGTTGAAATGCCAAATTTTGGTAAATTTCTTCAGTCAAACAGGGTTTTGAAGAAACATTGACATTAGCAATTGATTAACAAATCAATAAACTTGATTAATTATTGATATAAATAAGCCTGGCAGCTCTGTTTGTTAACCACACTAAGAAAGTAAATATAAATTTTGAATTAATTCTTAAGAATAATGAATATTTCCAGCTCCAAAATCCATTTATCTGGCAGATTGCCGTGTTGAAATGCCAAATTTTGGTAAATTTCTTTAGTCAAACATGGTTTTGAAGAAACATTGACACTAGCAATTGATTAACAAATCAATAAACTTGATTAATTATTGATATAAATAAGCCTGGCAGCTCTGTTTTGTTAATCACACTAAGAAAATAAATATAAATTTTGAATTAATTCCAGCTCCAAAATCCATTTAAATGGCAGATTTCCGTGTTGAAATGCCAAATTTTGGTAAATTTCTTCAGTCAAACAGGGTTTTGAAGAAACATTGACATTAGCAATTGATTAACAAATCAATAAACTTGATTAATTATTGATATAAATAAGCCTGGCAGCTCTGTTTTGTTAACCACACTAAGAAAGTAAATATAAATTTTGAATTAATTCTTAAGAATAATGAATATTTCCAGCTCCAAAATCCATTTATCTGGCAGATTGCCGTGTTGAAATGCCAAATTTTGGTAAATTTCTTTAGTCAAACATGGTTTTGAAGAAACATTGACACTAGCAATTGATTAACAAATCAATAAACTTGATTAATTATTGATATAAATAAGCCTGGCAGCTCTGTTTTGTTAATCACACTAAGAAAATAAATATAAATTTTGAATTAATTCCAGCTCCAAAATCCATTTAAATGGCAGATTTCCGTGTTGAAATGCCAAATTTTGGTAAATTTCTTCAGTCAAACAGGGTTTTGAAGAAACATTGACATTAGCAATTGATTAACAAATCAATAAACTTGATTAATTATTGATATAAATAAGCCTGGCAGCTCTGTTTTGTTAACCACACTAAGAAAATAAATATAAATTTTGAATTAATTCCAGCTCCAAAATCCATTTATCTGTCAGATTGCCGTGTTGAAATGCCAAATTTTGGTAAATTTCTTCAGTCAAACAGGGTTTTGAAAAAACATTGACACTAGCAATTGATTAACAAATCAATAAACTTGAATAATTATTGATATAAATAAGCCTGGCAGCTCTGTTTTGTTAACCACACTAAGAAAATAAATATAAATTTTGAATTAATTCCAGCTCCAAAATCCATTTATCTGGCAGTTTGCCGTGTTGAAATGCCAAATTTTGGTAAATTTCTTCAGTCAAACAGGGTTTTGAAAAAAACATTGACACTAGCAATTGATTAACAAATCAATAAACTTGAATAATTATTGATATAAATAAGCCTGGCAGCTCTGTTTTGTTAACCACACTAAGAAAGTAAATATAAATTTTGAATTAATTCTTAAGAATAATGAATATTTCCAGCTCCAAAATCCATTTATCTGGCAGATTGCCGTGTTGAAATGCCAAATTTTGGTAAATTTCTTTAGTCAAACATGGTTTTGAAGAAACATTGACACTAGCAATTGATTAACAAATCAATAAACTTGATTAATTATTGATATAAATAAGCCTGGCAGCTCTGTTTTGTTAATCACACTAAGAAAATAAATATAAATTTTGAATTAATTCCAGCTCCAAAATCCATTTAAATGGCAGATTTCCGTGTTGAAATGCCAAATTTTGGTAAATTTCTTCAGTCAAACAGGGTTTTGAAGAAACATTGACATTAGCAATTGATTAACAAATCAATAAACTTGATTAATTATTGATATAAATAAGCCTGGCAGCTCTGTTTTGTTAACCACACTAAGAAAATAAATATAAATTTTGAATTAATTCCAGCTCCAAAATCCATTTATCTGTCAGATTGCCGTGTTGAAATGCCAAATTTTGGTAAATTTCTTCAGTCAAACAGGGTTTTGAAAAAACATTGACACTAGCAATTGATTAACAAATCAATAAACTTGAATAATTATTGATATAAATAAGCCTGGCAGCTCTGTTTTGTTAACCACACTAAGAAAATAAATATAAATTTTGAATTAATTCCAGCTCCAAAATCAATTTATGTGGCTGATTGCCGTGTTGAAATGCCAAATTTTGGTAAATTTCTTCAGTCAAACAGGGTTTTGAAAAAACATTGACACTAGCAATTGATTAACAAATCAATAAACTTGAATAATTATTGATATAAATAAGCCTGGCAGCTCTGTTTTGTTAACCACACTAAGAAAATAAATATAAATTTTAAATTAATTCCAGCTCCAAAATCAATTTATCTTGCAGATTGCCGTGTTGAAATGCCAAATTTTGGTAAATTTCTTCAGTCAAACAGGGTTTTGAAGAAACATTGACACTAGCAATTGATTAACAAATCAATAAACTTGAATAATTATTGCAATAAATAAGCCTGGCAGCTCTGTTTTGTTAACCACACTAAGAAAATAAATATAAATTTTGAATTAATTCCAGCTCCAAAATCCATTTATCTGGCAGATTGCCGTGTTGAAATGCCAAATTTTGGTAAATATCTTCAGTCAAACAGGGTTTTGAAGAAACATTGACATTAGCAATTGATTAACAAATCAATAAACTTGATTAATTATTGATATAAATAAGCCTGGCAGCTCTGTTTTGTTAACCACACTAAGAAAATAAATATAAATTTTGAATTAATTCCAGCTCCAAAATCAATTTATGTGGCTGATTGCCGTGTTGAAATGCCAAATTTTGGTAAATTTCTTCAGTCAAACAGGGTTTTGAAAAAACATTGACACTAGCAATTGATTAACAAATCAATAAACTTGAATAATTATTGATATAAATAAGCCTGGCAGCTCTGTTTTGTTAACCACACTAAGAAAGTAAATATAAATTTTGAATTAATTCTTAAGAATAATGAATAATTCCAGCTCCAAAATCCATTTATCTGGCAGATTGCCGTGTTGAAATGCCAAATTTTGGTAAATTTCTTCAGTCAAACAGGGTTTTGAAGAAACATTGACATTAGCAATTGATTAACAAATCAATAAACTTGATTAATTATTGATATAAATAAGCCTGGCAGCTCTGTTTTGTTAACCACACTAAGAAAATAAATATAAATTTTGAATTAATTCCAGCTCCAAAATCAATTTATCTTGCAGATTGCCGTGTTGAAATGCCAAATTTTGGTAAATTTCTTCAGTCAAACAGGGTTTTGAAGAAACATTGACACTAGCAATTGATTAACAAATCAATAAACTTGAATAATTATTGCAATAAATAAGCCTGGCAGCTCTGTTTTGTTAACCACACTAAGAAAATAAATATAAATTTTGAATTAATTCCAGCTCCAAAATCCATTTATCTGGCAGATTGCCGTGTTGAAATGCCAAATTTTGGTAAATTTCTTCAGTCAAACAGGGTTTTGAAGAAACATTGACATTAGCAATTGATTAACAAATCAATAAACTTGATTAATTATTGATATAAATAAGCCTGGCAGCTCTGTTTTGTTAACCACACTAAGAAAATAAATATAAATTTTGAATTAATTCCAGCTCCAAAATCCATTTATCTGGCAGATTGCCGTGTTGAAATGCCAAATTTTGGTAAATTTTTTCCGTCAAACAGGGTTTTGAAGAAACATTGACACTAGCAATTGATAACAAATCAATAAACTTGAATAATTATTGATATAAATAAGCTTGGCAGCTCTGTTTTGTTAACCACACTAAGAAAATAAATATAAATTTTGAATTAATTCCAGCTCCAAAATCCATTTATCTGGCAGTTTGCCGTGTTGAAATGCCAAATTTTGGTAAATTTCTTCAGTCAAACAGGGTTTTGAAAAAACATTGACACTAGCAATTGATTAACAAATCAATAAACTTGAATAATTATTGATATAAATAAGCCTGGCAGCTCTGTTTTGTTAACCACACTAAGAAAGTAAATATAAATTTTGAATTAATTCTTAAGAATAATGAATATTTCCAGCTCCAAAATCCATTTATCTGGCAGATTGCCGTGTTGAAATGCCAAATTTTGGTAAATTTCTTTAGTCAAACAGGGTTTTGAAGAAACATTGACATTAGCAATTGATTAACAAATCAATAAACTTGATTAATTATTGATATAAATAAGCCTGGCAGCTCTGTTTTGTTAACCACACTAAGAAAATAAATATAAATTTTGAATTAATTCCAGCTCCAAAATCCATTTATCTGGCAGATTGCCGTGTTGAAATGCCAAATTTTGGTAAATTTTTTCCGTCAAACAGGGTTTTGAAGAAATATTGACACTAGCAATTGATAACAAATCAATAAACTCGAATAATTATTGATATAAATAAGCTTGGCAGCTCTGTTTTGTTAACCACACTAAGAAAATAAATATAAATTTTGAATTAATTCCAGCTCCAAAATCCATTTATCTGGCAGTTTGCCGTGTTGAAATGCCAAATTTTGGTAAATTTCTTCAGTCAAACAGGGTTTTGAAAAAACATTGACACTAGCAATTGATTAACAAATCAATAAACTTGAATAATTATTGATATAAATAAGCCTGGCAGCTCTGTTTTGTTAACCACACTAAGAAAGTAAATATAAATTTTGAATTAATTCTTAAGAATAATGAATATTTCCAGCTCCAAAATCCATTTATCTGGCAGATTGCCGTGTTGAAATGCTAAATTTTGGTAAATTTCTTTAGTCAAACATGGTTTTGAAGAAACATTGACACTAGCAATTGATTAACAAATCAATAAACTTGATTAATTATTGATATAAATAAGCCTGGCAGCTCTGTTTTGTTAATCACACTAAGAAAATAAATATAAATTTTGAATTAATTCCAGCTCCAAAATCCATTTAAATGGCAGATTTCCGTGTTGAAATGCCAAATTTTGGTAAATTTCTTCAGTCAAACAGGGTTTTGAAGAAACATTGACATTAGCAATTGATTAACAAATCAATAAACTTGATTAATTATTGATATAAATAAGCCTGGCAGCTCTGTTTTGTTAACCACACTAAGAAAATAAATATAAATTTTGAATTAATTCCAGCTCCAAAATCCATTTATCTGTCAGATTGCCGTGTTGAAATGCCAAATTTTGGTAAATTTCTTCAGTCAAACAGGGTTTTGAAAAAACATTGACACTAGCAATTGATTAACAAATCAATAAACTTGAATAATTATTGATATAAATAAGCCTGGCAGCTCTGTTTTGTTAACCACACTAAGAAAATAAATATAAATTTTGAATTAATTCCAGCTCCAAAATCAATTTATGTGGCTGATTGCCGTGTTGAAATGCCAAATTTTGGTAAATTTCTTCAGTCAAACAGGGTTTTGAAAAAACATTGACACTAGCAATTGATTAACAAATCAATAAACTTGAATAATTATTGATATAAATAAGCCTGGCAGCTCTGTTTTGTTAACCACACTAAGAAAATAAATATAAATTTTGAATTAATTCTTAAGAATAATGAATATTTCCAGCTCCAAAATCCATTTATCTGGCAGATTGCCGTGTTGAAATGCCAAATTTTGGTAAATTTCTTCAGTCAAACATGGTTTTGAAGAAACATTGACACTAGCAATTGATTAACAAATCAATAAACTTGATTAATTATTGATATAAATAAGCCTGGCAGCTCTGTTTTGTTAACCACACTAAGAAAATAAATATAAATTTTAAATTAATTCCAGCTCCAAAATCAATTTATCTTGCAGATTGCCGTGTTGAAATGCCAAATTTTGGTAAATTTCTTCAGTCAAACAGGGTTTTGAAGAAACATTGACACTAGCAATTGATTAACAAATCAATAAACTTGAATAATTATTGCAATAAATAAGCCTGGCAGCTCTGTTTTGTTAACCACACTAAGAAAATAAATATAAATTTTGAATTAATTCCAGCTCCAAAATCCATTTATCTGGCAGATTGCCGTGTTGAAATGCCAAATTTTGGTAAATATCTTCAGTCAAACAGGGTTTTGAAGAAACATTGACATTAGCAATTGATTAACAAATCAATAAACTTGATTAATTATTGATATAAATAAGCCTGGCAGCTCTGTTTTGTTAACCACACTAAGAAAATAAATATAAATTTTGAATTAATTCCAGCTCCAAAATCCATTTATCTGTCAGATTGCCGTGTTGAAATGCCAAATTTTGGTAAATTTCTTCAGTCAAACAGGGTTTTGAAAAAACATTGACACTAGCAATTGATTAACAAATCAATAAACTTGAATAATTATTGATATAAATAAGCCTGGCAGCTCTGTTTTGTTAACCACACTAAGAAAATAAATATAAATTTTGAATTAATTCCAGCTCCAAAATCAATTTATGTGGCTGATTGCCGTGTTGAAATGCCAAATTTTGGTAAATTTCTTCAGTCAAACAGGGTTTTGAAAAAACATTGACACTAGCAATTGATTAACAAATCAATAAACTTGAATAATTATTGATATAAATAAGCCTGGCAGCTCTGTTTTGTTAACCACACTAAGAAAATAAATATAAATTTTGAATTAATTCTTAAGAATAATGAATATTTCCAGCTCCAAAATCCATTTATCTGGCAGATTGCCGTGTTGAAATGCCAAATTTTGGTAAATTTCTTCAGTCAAACATGGTTTTGAAGAAACATTGACACTAGCAATTGATTAACAAATCAATAAACTTGATTAATTATTGATATAAATAAGCCTGGCAGCTCTGTTTTGTTAACCACACTAAGAAAATAAATATAAATTTTAAATTAATTCCAGCTCCAAAATCAATTTATCTTGCAGATTGCCGTGTTGAAATGCCAAATTTTGGTAAATTTCTTCAGTCAAACAGGGTTTTGAAGAAACATTGACACTAGCAATTGATTAACAAATCAATAAACTTGAATAATTATTGCAATAAATAAGCCTGGCAGCTCTGTTTTGTTAACCACACTAAGAAAATAAATATAAATTTTGAATTAATTCCAGCTCCAAAATCCATTTATCTGGCAGATTGCCGTTTTGAAATGCCAAATTTTGGTAAATATCTTCAGTCAAACAGGGTTTTGAAGAAACATTGACATTAGCAATTGATTAACAAATCAATAAACTTGATTAATTATTGATATAAATAAGCCTGGCAGCTCTGTTTTGTTAACCACACTAAGAAAATAAATATAAATTTTGAATTAATTCCAGCTCCAAAATCAATTTATGTGGCTGATTGCCGTGTTGAAATGCCAAATTTTGGTAAATTTCTTCAGTCAAACAGGGTTTTGAAAAAACATTGACACTAGCAATTGATTAACAAATCAATAAACTTGAATAATTATTGATATAAATAAGCCTGGCAGCTCTGTTTTGTTAACCACACTAAGAAAGTAAATATAAATTTTGAATTAATTCCTAAGAATAATGAATACTTCCAGCTCCAAAATCCATTTATCTGGCAGATTGCCGTGTTGAAATGCCAAATTTTGGTAAATTTCTTCAGTCAAACATGGTTTTGAAGAAACATTGACACTAGCAATTGATTAACAAATCAATAAACTTGATTAATTATTGATATAAATAAGCCTGGCAGCTCTGTTTTGTTAACCACACTAAGAAAATAAATATAAATTTTGAATTAATTCCAGCTCCAAAATCAATTTATCTTGCAGATTGCCGTGTTGAAATGCCAAATTTTGGTAAATTTCTTCAGTCAAACAGGGTTTTGAAGAAACATTGACACTAGCAATTGATTAACAAATCAATAAACTTGAATAATTATTGCAATAAATAAGCCTGGCAGCTCTGTTTTGTTAACCACACTAAGAAAATAAATATAAATTTTGAATTAATTCCAGCTCCAAAATCCATTTATCTGGCAGATTGCCGTGTTGAAATGCCAAATTTTGGTAAATTTCTTCAGTCAAACAGGGTTTTGAAGAAACATTGACATTAGCAATTGATTAACAAATCAATAAACTTGATTAATTATTGATATAAATAAGCCTGGCAGCTCTGTTTTGTTAACCACACTAAGAAAATAAATATAAATTTTGAATTAATTCCAGCTCCAAAATCCATTTATCTGGCAGATTGCCGTGTTGAAATGCCAAATTTTGGTAAATTTTTTCCGTCAAACAGGGTTTTGAAGAAACATTGACACTAGCAATTGATAACAAATCAATAAACTTGAATAATTATTGATATAAATAAGCTTGGCAGCTCTGTTTTGTTAACCACACTAAGAAAATAAATATAAATTTTAAATTAATTCCAGCTCCAAAATCAATTTATCTTGCAGATTGCCGTGTTGAAATGCCAAATTTTGGTAAATTTCTTCAGTCAAACAGGGTTTTGAAGAAACATTGACACTAGCAATTGATTAACAAATCAATAAACTTGAATAATTATTGCAATAAATAAGCCTGGCAGCTCTGTTTTGTTAACCACACTAAGAAAATAAATATAAATTTTGAATTAATTCCAGCTCCAAAATCCATTTATCTGGCAGATTGCCGTGTTGAAATGCCAAATTTTGGTAAATATCTTCAGTCAAACAGGGTTTTGAAGAAACATTGACATTAGCAATTGATTAACAAATCAATAAACTTGATTAATTATTGATATAAATAAGCCTGGCAGCTCTGTTTTGTTAACCACACTAAGAAAATAAATATAAATTTTGAATTAATTCCAGCTCCAAAATCCATTTATCTGTCAGATTGCCGTGTTGAAATGCCAAATTTTGGTAAATTTCTTCAGTCAAACAGGGTTTTGAAAAAACATTGACACTAGCAATTGATTAACAAATCAATAAACTTGAATAATTATTGATATAAATAAGCCTGGCAGCTCTGTTTTGTTAACCACACTAAGAAAATAAATATAAATTTTGAATTAATTCCAGCTCCAAAATCAATTTATGTGGCTGATTGCCGTGTTGAAATGCCAAATTTTGGTAAATTTCTTCAGTCAAACAGGGTTTTGAAAAAACATTGACACTAGCAATTGATTAACAAATCAATAAACTTGAATAATTATTGATATAAATAAGCCTGGCAGCTCTGTTTTGTTAACCACACTAAGAAAATAAATATAAATTTTGAATTAATTCTTAAGAATAATGAATATTTCCAGCTCCAAAATCCATTTATCTGGCAGATTGCCGTGTTGAAATGCCAAATTTTGGTAAATTTCTTCAGTCAAACATGGTTTTGAAGAAACATTGACACTAGCAATTGATTAACAAATCAATAAACTTGATTAATTATTGATATAAATAAGCCTGGCAGCTCTGTTTTGTTAACCACACTAAGAAAATAAATATAAATTTTAAATTAATTCCAGCTCCAAAATCAATTTATCTTGCAGATTGCCGTGTTGAAATGCCAAATTTTGGTAAATTTCTTCAGTCAAACAGGGTTTTGAAGAAACATTGACACTAGCAATTGATTAACAAATCAATAAACTTGAATAATTATTGCAATAAATAAGCCTGGCAGCTCTGTTTTGTTAACCACACTAAGAAAATAAATATAAATTTTGAATTAATTCCAGCTCCAAAATCCATTTATCTGGCAGATTGCCGTTTTGAAATGCCAAATTTTGGTAAATATCTTCAGTCAAACAGGGTTTTGAAGAAACATTGACATTAGCAATTGATTAACAAATCAATAAACTTGATTAATTATTGATATAAATAAGCCTGGCAGCTCTGTTTTGTTAACCACACTAAGAAAATAAATATAAATTTTGAATTAATTCCAGCTCCAAAATCAATTTATGTGGCTGATTGCCGTGTTGAAATGCCAAATTTTGGTAAATTTCTTCAGTCAAACAGGGTTTTGAAAAAACATTGACACTAGCAATTGATTAACAAATCAATAAACTTGAATAATTATTGATATAAATAAGCCTGGCAGCTCTGTTTTGTTAACCACACTAAGAAAGTAAATATAAATTTTGAATTAATTCCTAAGAATAATGAATACTTCCAGCTCCAAAATCCATTTATCTGGCAGATTGCCGTGTTGAAATGCCAAATTTTGGTAAATTTCTTCAGTCAAACATGGTTTTGAAGAAACATTGACACTAGCAATTGATTAACAAATCAATAAACTTGATTAATTATTGATATAAATAAGCCTGGCAGCTCTGTTTTGTTAACCACACTAAGAAAATAAATATAAATTTTGAATTAATTCCAGCTCCAAAATCAATTTATCTTGCAGATTGCCGTGTTGAAATGCCAAATTTTGGTAAATTTCTTCAGTCAAACAGGGTTTTGAAGAAACATTGACACTAGCAATTGATTAACAAATCAATAAACTTGAATAATTATTGCAATAAATAAGCCTGGCAGCTCTGTTTTGTTAACCACACTAAGAAAATAAATATAAATTTTGAATTAATTCCAGCTCCAAAATCCATTTATCTGGCAGATTGCCGTGTTGAAATGCCAAATTTTGGTAAATTTCTTCAGTCAAACAGGGTTTTGAAGAAACATTGACATTAGCAATTGATTAACAAATCAATAAACTTGATTAATTATTGATATAAATAAGCCTGGCAGCTCTGTTTTGTTAACCACACTAAGAAAATAAATATAAATTTTGAATTAATTCCAGCTCCAAAATCCATTTATCTGGCAGATTGCCGTGTTGAAATGCCAAATTTTGGTAAATTTTTTCCGTCAAACAGGGTTTTGAAGAAACATTGACACTAGCAATTGATAACAAATCAATAAACTTGAATAATTATTGATATAAATAAGCTTGGCAGCTCTGTTTTGTTAACCACACTAAGAAAATAAATATAAATTTTGAATTAATTCCAGCTCCAAAATCCATTTATCTGGCAGTTTGCCGTGTTGAAATGCCAAATTTTGGTAAATTTCTTCAGTCAAACAGGGTTTTGAAAAAACATTGACACTAGCAATTGATTAACAAATCAATAAACTTGAATAATTATTGATATAAATAAGCCTGGCAGCTCTGTTTTGTTAACCACACTAAGAAAGTAAATATAAATTTTGAATTAATTCTTAAGAATAATGAATATTTCCAGCTCCAAAATCCATTTATCTGGCAGATTGCCGTGTTGAAATGCCAAATTTTGGTAAATTTCTTTAGTCAAACATGGTTTTGAAGAAACATTGACACTAGCAATTGATTAACAAATCAATAAACTTGATTAATTATTGATATAAATAAGCCTGGCAGCTCTGTTTTGTTAATCACACTAAGAAAATAAATATAAATTTTGAATTAATTCCAGCTCCAAAATCCATTTAAATGGCAGATTTCCGTGTTGAAATGCCAAATTTTGGTAAATTTCTTCAGTCAAACAGGGTTTTGAAGAAACATTGACATTAGCAATTGATTAACAAATCAATAAACTTGATTAATTATTGATATAAATAAGCCTGGCAGCTCTGTTTTGTTAACCACACTAAGAAAATAAATATAAATTTTGAATTAATTCCAGCTCCAAAATCCATTTATCTGTCAGATTGCCGTGTTGAAATGCCAAATTTTGGTAAATTTCTTTAGTCAAACAGGGTTTTGAAAAAACATTGACACTAGCAATTGATTAACAAATCAATAAACTTGAATAATTATTGATATAAATAAGCCTGGCAGCTCTGTTTTGTTAATCACACTAAGAAAATAAATATAAATTTTGAATTAATTCTTAAGAATAATGAATATTTCCAGCTCCAAAATCCATTTATCTGGCAGATTGCCGTGTTCAAAAGCAAAATTTTGGTAAATTTCTTCAGTCAAACAGGGTTTTGAAGAAACATTGACACTAGCAATTGATTAACAAATCAATAAACTTGAATAATTATTGATATAAATAAGCCTGGCAGCTCTGTTTTGTTAACCACACTAAGAAAGTAAATATAAATTTTGAAATTATTCTTAAGAATAATGAATATTTCCAGCTCCAAAATGC